>NC_056733.1:1278807816-1278835316 GCF_019279795.1 Protopterus annectens
TGGTGAAGTACCTAGTTCTTAATTATTCAAGGATGTCAGTTAACAACATTTCTAATTGGAAGGGATCGGCAGAATGCCAGACACTTGAATCATCATCACAAATAACATGTTTAGTGATGAACAGGTGGGGTGTGATAGCATTATCGAAAACAATGAGCAATAGAGGTTCCAGAATTGAGCCATACTCATGATGGGGTGGGTGAGGACAGAGTGTCATGAACCCGGTCTTGATAAGATCAGTTTGCCAGTAGAAGTATACTTTTGTTGCCATTTATTTTTAAGAATTACTACTTAAAATAAAAACAACTACACCTCATTACAGTTTTTGAACAAGAATTGCTCACTTTCCTTTCCGTCGTGGCTGTGCATACATTTATGGCAGTCCACTGAATACAGATAAAGCTGTTTCATTGCATCTACACTATCAAGAACTCTTTTGAAAAAAAATATAATACTGTAAAACTGCCCATCAGCATGTCACAGCAAAGAATAATACATCTGAAGGACAATCTTTCACTTTCTGTAAGGGCAAAATGATTTATTTTACATGTTCATTTAACAGCTTTTTTATTTACAAACAACGTATTTGATGTTTCTGTTATACTCTGAAAACTGATAATATCGTAAATATAATTTGTTTTATTGGTTAACAGGCACATCCATCTGTCATATGTGCTTAGTTGATTTATAAGACTATAGTCAATTTGAAGTATACACATTCCATTAAAAGAACTCTGCAAAGAACTGAGCTTTCAGAAAAATAAATCACAAATGGAAATTTGCAAACTGATGTTTAGTGGACACATTAATGTAACTAAATGTCATCTTAGCATTTTATTGTCACCTACAAATGAATGGTGCTGGCGTACTGTCGCTGTTCATGTGTTAACCTGTCACTGGGCAATACTAGTCTGAAATGTGCTGTAATGGAGAGCCCTTGATAATAATGATTTAAATGTAACCACATAACATGTCTAACATAGCTTTGAAAGATCATACTTTCATTTCAGAACAGCATATAGCATTTTGCTTTTCATATATAGTATGCATATGTATTGCATACGTGTGTGTGTGTGTGTGTGTGTGTGTGTGTGTGTGTGTGTGTGTGTGTGTGTGTGTGTGTGCTCGCACGCATGTGAATGCATACATATATATATATCTATATATATATATATATATATATATATATATATATATATATATATATATATACAGATAGATAGATAGATATATCATACTGTGTTCAGATCCAGGGGTGTATTAGGCAGATCACTGAGCATAATGCCCTTTTTGGTATGTACTTGTCATAATAATTGTCATAACTGGAATAACCACAACAATTTTTTACTAAAAAATAAATAAAAGGCCTGACTCGTAAAAACTATGCAGACCATCTCAGAGGCTTGACCCCCTTCTCAGTATTATATAGACTATTATAGCAATAACCCACCTCTCTGTGTGGGTAATGCTCGATTTACCCACGGTTGGTGTGGTTTGGTCATGAGGGTGAAGCCCGAGTGGCCAAACAAAGCCAACTGTGGGTAAATCTGGCATTACCCACACCCAGAAGTGGGTTATTGCTATTATACAATGACATTTGTTGTGTCTTTCGGCTTTTCCCAGTTAGGGGTTGCCACAGCGGAACTCCTTTCCGCTAATGATTGGCAGTTGATTTTTATGTACAGAGTTCCCAGCCCTGATGCACAACCTTCAACGAATGTATGCCCATTCACGCATATCTCCAGGCAGAAGACGCTCTAGTTGAGAGTCGAACTGGACAGCGTCTTACTGTGAGGTGACAACGCTACCGCATCACCACCACCGCTGATCTATTATACAATGACAATGACATTATTTAAGAAAAAAAAATCATTACTTTTCTTAAATAATGGCATTGTATAATGCCTACTTGCTGCCCTTCCGCAGCTGTATGGTATTCTGTGGCAGTTCTGATGTACTGCGCATGCGTATGCCTACACAGTACATCAGAGCTGTGGGCAAAAGCAACGGCGAAAGCAAGATCTCCGTTGCTTTTTGCAAACTGTCTCGCTATGTTAAACCCATTTAACATAGCAAGACAGTTTTGAAAAAAAGCAATGGAGAAAGCAAGATATCCGTTGCTTTTTACAAACTGTCTCGCTATGTTAAAGGAGTTTAACATAGCGAGACAGTGTGAAGCAACAGAGATCTTGCGTTCTCCGTTGCTGTAAAAAAAGAGTTATAGTAATGGAAAAAGTCCGGGCGACCGGACCTTTTTCCATTACTATAACTCTGATTTACAATGTGCATGCTGACCAATCAGCATGCATGTTTTTGAATATTAATCAGGAGTCATTGTATAATGAAAGGTAACTTCTGCATTACAAAATGAGCTTCAACAGATTCTTTTCTGCTGAAGCTATCACAAATTGGGCAAGTTCATTGGCATCATAAAAACCACTCAAGGGATCTCAATCTCATTTGCAAAATAAACAGAATGCATTGGAGGGTAGGCTTGTATTACAGAGGACACTGTTTCAATGGAACTGTTTTCTTCTCCATAGGTTCATAGGTGGGTACTAGACTAGGTTCATAGGTAGGTACTAGACTAGGTTCATAGGTAGGTACTAGACTAGGTTCAGAGGTAGGTACTAGGCTAGCTTCCCTTTCCACTATTTTAAGCCTAGCCAATTTCCCTTTTTGTGCTTGAATTAACCTATCCTATTTGGTGTTAGACTGGCTTTGTCCTTACCCATCACATTGTTGATAATTATATATTACCCCTAATGAGAATAACTGGGATCATACCATAACTAAATTGAAGGGACTCATGCATGGAATAAAGCTTTTAGGAGCTGCTTCTGTCCATTAGTAGTACAGGGAGCAGTCCTGGGTTAAGTTTTATATTTTCCTTCCAGAGATCCGAGTTGCCCTTGAATATTGACAGGGATGATGTTTGTTTTATGTGAACGAGGAACAGTGGTATCCTTTGTGAGATTTACTCTACAAACTGTTCCAGAAGAGGTCTAGTTCCCTCAACACTCACACTGCATATTTTCTGATGTCATTTGAGTTTTTGATGTGCAGTAAATCGATCAGTATTGGGTCGGTGGATGCCTTGTATAATAGACACAGGTCACCTCTTAGCAGTCTGTAGAATACATAGTATTATGATAGGAATTTGAGGTGGTCCATGTATTGTTTAGACCTTGTATCCTTTTAGTAAGGTATCTCTCTAGGCATTTCAGTTGTTGCATGTGTCTGGACAGATACATAACAAAGAGGGCATTATATTCAAAGACTGACCTAATTAGGGCTGTAGTGGAAGTATGCACAGTGCAGGTGGTTGCCACCTGCAGTAGCAATTGTTTTTCCACTTTTATTTGTTTTGACATACTTGGTGTTCAGTATTGTAAGCCAATGTAGTGTAGCTCGAGTTAAGGAGATCTTAGCATAGACTAAATCACATTTCATCTAAAATTTCATAAACAGCAAATACTCTTCCAAAAATTGTATTTGAAGAGAAACAAGCCTCCTGAAACCCCTAATGTGAACACCACATAGACCCTTCCTTACTTAGACATACCAACTCCATGGCTGTACAACTGCAAAGAGAGAGGATATACACTACAGACAGTGAATCATGATAGGAACACAAACAAAACTTTTGGACATGAGGGATACTACATGTGGCTGGACATTAACAAGGTTCAGATGGGTGTACTAGACTAATTTGCCTACTAATTTTTACTCCCTCAACACCCTAAGTCATACCAGCATAAATTTTGTGTAGCCTGTTATACTTTTCTATCAAATTATTAAATGTGTTTTAGATTACATTTGTATATTTTATGATTAGATTAAAAATGAATCTTAGATCACAGCTTCACATATGTAAGTATGTATGTATGTATGTATGTATGTATGTATTTGTGTGTGTTTGTGTGTGTGTGTGCAAGTGTGTATGTGTGTTTGTATTTGTTTGTGTCTTTCGGCTTTTCCCGGTTAGGGGTCGCCACAGCGGAAATCTGGTCCGCTAATGATTGGTAGTTGATTTTTATGTGCCGAGTTACCAGCCCTGATGCACAACCTTCAACGAAGGTACGCCCATTCACGCATGTGTCCACGCAGAAGACGCTCTAGCTGAGAATCGAATCGGACAGTGTCTTACTCGACAATGCTACCACAGCGTGTAATATATATACATATATACATATATATATATATATATATATATATATATATATATATATATATATAGATGTAAGACACTGATTCAAACATACAGTGTCCCATCACAGAGTAGGTTGAAGCCAAATGCTTGACACAGACAGGGGGTCGACAGATGTATGAGATCAACAACCCCTAAGTTGGAGATTATTTCCTTTCCTTGGGGATAGTGTGATCTAGGAGTTAGCAAGGGGGTGTGAGGAGTGCAGGCGGCTTGCCCCCTATAAAAACCCTTGCCATTGGTTTACTCTGCTTCATGGTATACCTATATATATACTCCACACACATACAGACATGTATATATATATATATATATATATATATATATATATATATATATGTGTGTGTGTGTGTGTGTGTATGGGTCTACTTTATAAGAACAAAATGCCATTTACCTGAAACTCATATCACTGAGACGAAAACACAGACAGCACCAACACACCAATGTCCCGGAACATGGACCAACCACACCAGGTATGTAACTGCTCGGCCATCCGACACAAACATGTAAATGAATGAAAACCAAACTCTCCCATTGGGGAGCTTCACCCCCCACACCCCCCTAACTAAATATACCAACTATGAGATCACACTACTGTTGATGTAACAGGCTAAGTTCAACAGGATGCCCAAGTGATTACTTACCTGGAATGGCTAGTTGGTGTTCCGGGAAATAGGTGTGTTGGTGCTGTCGTTTTTTTTTCATCTCGGTGACATGGGTTTCTGGTAAGTGGCACTTCGTTCTTCTAAAGTAGGCCCATATCTCTCTCTCTCTCTCTCTGTATATATATATATATATATATATATATATATATATATATATCTGTACACATGTGTGTGTGTGTGTGTGTGTGTGTGTGTGTGTGTGTGTGTCTCTATGTATATATTTTTATGTGTATAGTAATGTCTTTCAGCTTTTCCCAGTTAGGGGTCACCACAGTGGAACTCTTGTCCGCTAATGATTGGCAGTGGATTTTTACAGTGCCGAGTTGCCAGCCCGATGCCCAACCTTCAAAAAAGGCACACCCATTCATGCACGCATCGATTTGCATGTCTTTATACATCACTCGACCATGGGAAGGACATGCAGACTCCACACAGAAGGCACCCCAGCCGAGAATCAAATGGGAGAACCACTTGCTGTGAGGTGACAACGCTAACTGCTGCAGCACCACGGCCTTCATATATTTATATATGTATATATGTATATATATTTATCTATATATCTATATCTATCTTTATATATATATATATATATATATATATATATATATATATATATATATATCTTCTTTTTCTTCTTTTAGCTGCTCCCGTTAGGGGTCGCCACAGCAGATCAACTGTTTCTATTTCTTCCTGCCCTCTGCATCTTGCTCTGTCACACCAACCACCTGCATGTCCTCTCTCACCACATCCATAAACCTTATCTTAGGCCTTTCTCTTTTCCTGTTACCTGGCAGCTTCATCCTTAGTATCTTTTTCCCAATATATTCTGCATCCCTCCTCAGCACATGTCCAAACCAATGTAATCTTGCCCCTCTGGCTTTGTCTCTAAACCTTCCAACCTGGGCTGACCCTCTAATATAATTATTCCTAATCCTGTCCATCCTCATCACACCCAGTGCAAATCTTAACATCTTCAACTCTGCCACGTCAAGCTCTGACCCCTGCCTTTTTGTCAATGCCACTGTCTCCAACCCATATAACATAGCTGGTCTCACTACCCTCTTGTAGACCTTCCCTTTCACTCTTACTGGTACTCGTCTGTCACAAATCACTCCTGACACTCTTCTCCACCCACTCCACCCTACCTGTACTCTTTTCTTCACCTCTCTTCCACACTCATTATTACTCTGAACTATTGATCCCAAGTACTTAAACTCATCCACCTTCACCACCTCTACTCCCTGCATCCTCACCCTTCCTCTATCCTCCCTCTCATTCACACACACATATATTCTGTTTTATATATATATATATGTATGCATATGTGTAGGCACTACAAGAAAACAGCAGTCCATATATAGCAGTTGATAACCTCATAAACCTGTTTTGAAATAGAAGCTTCATTAGTATCTGACAATTACTTGAGCCTCACTTGTTTTATAATTCATTAAATTCTGTGATCATAAACCATAACTAGTTACATGTTAAACATAAAATATTTGTATAGTGAGTAGAAGCTGGGCTGATAATGCATTTTCTATTTAGAGGCAGCAAAATTACCCCTCATTACCCCTCAATCAAAACATAATTCACAGTTGTTCATTCATCCCTGGTGCATAGAATGGTCCTGTGTTCAATATCCCAACTCTTTTCTTCTGATTCAAGACATTCTTACAGCCACACTGCATATTTACCAACTTATCATTGCCCATAGAAACAGAATGGGATCGAGAGGAAACTAGGCTTATGTTTAAATGCACTGCTTTGTCTTGAGCAGTTAATATCTTTCAAAGGTGCACTAATATACTCTTTAAACATCCACTCCATCTGGCCTACATAAAGTGTTCCACATGCACACTGTACAAGATGAATCATAGCCTTACTTTCATAATTAATATGTTGTCTTATATCAAAAGATTTCTTGGAGCCTTTTGTAGAAAAATGTACCTTGTAAGATAAGAGTGTACAACATGTGGCCCTAGGGCCCAATCTGGAATACTGAAGCATTTTACCTGATTCTTAGTATGTCCTATAATAAACTGTTTTGAATGGACAGATCCATGTTGTACATGGTAATATGCCCCCCCCCCCAAACCTTGCCAAGTATGGTAAGTGGCCAATGAACTGCATGGTAAATGACTCCTGAGCCAAAAAGTTTGAACACTCCAGTTCTAAGACATACCTAGAAAAAGGCAGAACACTAGCCGAATGCTATCACTTATTAATATAATGATAGTATGATACCTGTACAGAATGTAAGGTGTGGTTTCAAGCCTCATGGATGTTGTTGTTTTTATAATGTGTATCTGGAGCATTTTATGTAGGCAGATGGTGTGGTGATGCAGCTACCCACATGAAGACATTTCTTATTGTTCTTGCATGTTCAACTTCTTTTCCTCCTCTGTGTTATGGCTGTGTTTGATTTTGGGCACTTTGATATCTCAGTATGAATGTTGCCAAGTTTGTTTTTGAACTTATATGAATTGTTCCACATGAGTGTGTGTGTGTGTGTGTGTGTGTGTGTGTGTGTGTGTGTGTGTGTGTGTGTGTGTATATATATATATATGTACATATATATATATATATATATATACATATATATATATATACATATATACGTGTGTGTGTGTGTATATATATATATATATATATATATATATATATATATATATACATACACACACACACACTGTGTGTGTGTGTGTGTGTGTGTGTGTGTGTGTGTGTATATATATATATATATATATATATATTTATATATATATACACTGTGTGTGTGTGTGTGTGTCTGTGTGTGTGTGTGTGTGTGTGCTTGTGTATATATACGTGTGTGTGTGTGTGTGTGTGTGTGTGTGTGTGTGTGTGTGTGTGTGTGTGTGTGTGTGTATGTATATGTGTGTGTGTATAGACAGATATATAAATAGGGGATAACTATAAATAGGGAATAGCTAAGAAGAGGTATTCAGAGAGAAGGAGAAAGGGAAAATCCATGGGATTTGCACTGAGATTATAGAGTATAATGAAGTCCTGCAATGTCAAGATTAAAAAAAAATTACACATCTGTGAAATCCAGGATAGCTGCACACTACAGTTTTCAAAGTTAACAAATGTTGGTTTACTAGGTATCTGCTTACCCAAAAAGTTGTAGGATCTTGACTTTGTTTATATTGTGTATCTGTGATGTGAAAGCTTCTTCTTCTTCACCTTCTTCTTCTGCAACCCAGCCACTGAGAGATGCACAAGCCAGTGTATTTCTTCATGCCGGTCCAAAGCCTGGATAAATGGAAAGGGTTACATCAGGAAGGGCATCTGGTGTAAAATTTTTGCTGGAGCAAATTTGTGGACAACAATGCAGATTTCCATACCAGATCGGTCGAGGACCAGATTAACAATGATTGCCTCCTCTGTTAGCCAACAGGCTCCTGGTGGAAATTGGGGTACTGTTAGTCGAAGGAGAAGAGGGTGAAGGCATGTCCAGAGGCAGGAAGAGAGGAGGAAAATTAGGAGTGTGAAAGTGAGGGTAGGAACTTTAAATGTTGGTCAGCCGATATGATGGAGAGAAGAAAGGGTGACAGGTGTATCGGAGGTGGGTTCAAATTGTTCTATCATGGTGTGGATGGGAGGAGAAATGGGTTAGAGGTTAGGGGTTATCCTGAAAGAACTGTAAGTCAAGAGTGTTTTGGAGTTGAAGAGTATCATATAGAGTGAAGTTTAAAAATGATGGTGTGATGATGAATGTTGTTAGTGCATATGCTTTGCAAATCGGGTGTGTGATGGATGAGAAAGAAAACTTTGGAGCGAGTTAGATGATGTGGTGGAACATTTACCCATGGGTGAGAGAGTGGTGATTTGAATGGATTTCATTGGGCATGTTGGTGAAGGGAACAGAGGGGATGAGGAGGCAATGCATAGGTATGGTGTTAAGAAGAGGAATGCAGAAGGTCAGATGGTAGAATTTGAAAAACGATGGACATGGCTGTGGTGAATACATATTTTAAGAAAAGGGAGGAGCATAGGGTGACATACAAGAGTGGAGGATGCATACAGGTATATTATATCCTATGCAGGAGGGCTAGTGTGGTGGAGATTGGAGACTGCAAAGTGGTGACAGGGGAAAGCGTACTTAAGCAGCATAGGATGGTGGTCTGTAGGATGATACTGGCGATCAAGAAAAAGAGGAGGAGAATGAGGGCAGTGCCAAGGGTCAAATAGTGGAAGTTCAAAAAGGATAACTGTAAAGGGGAGTTCCGGGAAGAGTTAAGACAGGCACAGGGTGGCAGTGAAGAGCTACCAGATAGCCGGGCAGCCACAGCAGAGGTGGTAAGGGAGACAGCTAGAAAGGTGCTTAGTGTGACATCTGGACAGAGGAAGAAGGCCGAGGAGACCTGGTAGTAGAAAGAGGAAGTACAGGAGAGTATACAGAGGAAGAACTAGGCAAAGAAGTGGGATTGTCAGAGAGAGGAAGAAAATAGACAGGAGTACAAGGAGACGAGACATGTATGGTGAAGAGAGAGGTGGCGAAGCATAAGGGTAAAGTGTATGGTGAGTTGTATGAAAGCTTGGACACTAAGGAAGGAGAAAAGGACCTGTACTGAGTGTCAAGACAAATGTTCAGCAGATTAGGGTGTAAAGGATAATGAACATGCTCACAAGTGAGGAGAGTGTGTTGAGCAGATGGAAAGAGTACTTTGAGGGGCTGATGAATTAAGAGAATGAGAGAGAGAGAGAGAGAGAAGGTTGGATGATGTGGGGATAGTGAATCAATAAGTGCAATGGATTAGCAAGGAGGAAGTAAGGACAGCTATGAAGAGGATGAAGAATGGAAAGGTTGTTGGTCCAGATGACATACCTGTGGAAGAATGGAGGTATTTAGGAGAAATGGCAGTAGAGTTTTAACCAGATTGTTTAACAGAATCTTGGAAAGTGAGAGGATGACTGAGGAGAGGAGAAGAAGTGTATTCACACTGATTTTTAAGAATAAGGGTGATGTGCAGAGCTGTAGTAACTACAGAAGGATAAACTTGATCATCCACATCATGAAGTTAGGGGAAAGAGTTGTGGAAGCTAGATTAAGAAGGGACGTGATGATTAGTGAGCAGCAGTATGGTTTCATGCCAGGAAAGAGCACTACAGCTGTGATGTTTGCTCTGTGGGTGTTGATGGAGAAGTATAGAAAAAGTCAGAAGAAGTTGCATTGTGTCTTTATGGACTCAAAGAAAGCATACGACAGGGTGCCTAGAGAGGAGTTGTGGTATTGTATAAGGAAGTAGGGAGTGGCAGAGAAGTATGTAAGAGTGGTACAGGATATATACAAGGGCACTGTGACAGTGATGAGGTTTGTGGTAGGAGTGATGGATGTGTTCAAGGTGGAGGTGAGATTATATCAAGAATCACCTCTGAGCCCTTTCTTATTTGCAGTGGTGATGGACAGGTTGACAGATGAGATCATGCAGGAGTCCCCATGGACTCTGATGTTTGAGAATGACATTGTGATTTGTAGTGAGAGTAGGGGACAGTAGAGGATACCCTGGAGAGGTGGAGATATGCTTTAAAGAGGAGAGGAATGAAGGTCAGTAGGACTAAGAGAGAATATATGTGTATGAATGAGAGGGAGGATAGAAGAATGGTGAGGACGTAGGGTGTACAGTTGGCGAAGGTGGATGAGTTTAAATACTTCGAACAACAGTTCAGAGTAATGGTGAGTGTAGAAGAAAAGTTAAGAAGAGAGTGCAGGCAGGGTGGAGTAGGTAGAGAAGACTGTCAGGATTTGTGACAGATGGGTATCAGTAAGAGTGAAAGGGAAGGTCTACAAGATGGTAGTGAGACCAGCTATGTTATATGGGTTGGAGACAGTGGCATTAACGAAAAAGCAGGAGTCAGAGCTGGAGGTGGCAGAATTAAAAATGTTAAGATTTGCACTGGGTGTAACGAGGATGAACAGGATTAGAAATTAGTATATTAGAGGGTCAGCTCAGGTTGGATGCTTTGAAGACAAAGCCAGAGAGGTAGGATTGCGTTGGTTTGGACGTGCTGAGAAGGGATGCTGGGCATATTGAAAAAAGATGCTAAAGATCGAGCTGCCAGGTAAGAGGAAAAGAGAAAGGCCTAAGATAAGGTTTATGGATGTGGTGAGAGTGGACATGCAAGTGGTTGGAATGATAGAGTAAGATGCAGAGGACAGGAGGAAATGGAAACAGATGATCTGCTGTGGTGACACCTAATGGGAGCAGCCGAAAGAAAAAGAAGATCCAAGGTGTGGGAGCAAAATCCTTATTTTAGATATTTTGTTTTAAGTTGACTATTTGAGCTGCTAATTTTATGTTGACAATATTTTGTCATGCAATGTATTACCTTTGATTAGAAACTATGACTACAGAGTATCTTAGACTAGGGGATTCATGAACATGTTTAGTGAGGAGCTGCAATGCAACAAGTCATAAAATATGTGCTATTTCTACAATATATATTTCATTCATCATATAAGCAACCTCTTCTCCATATACACATACATTCTCATAGTCTGATGGGTGTCTTATGACCAAATACCTTTCCTGCATATTAATAAAACATGACCATAACATGTTTCATTAATATGATCACCACTGATACCATTGCCTTTGCCATATGTATGCATAAACAAAACTGTGGCATACACACACACACACACACACACACACACACACACACACACACACACACACACACACACATTCTGTGGCTATATATGTTTACACATGGGTCTACGTAAAAATTTAGGGGAAAAATATAATAGGTGGAAAACTGTTAAATAAAAGTCTTCATATTAAAGTTTGCTTTATCGATAATCTAATTTATGAAAGTCAGAACAGTTAAACCCACACCATATTCATTAAGGTGAAACATGTCTGTCAACTATTATCATATAAGAATTAGAGTGAAGCTAATATTCCTTAGTTCCAGTGTGATTAAGCAGTACAAGAATCTGATTTTGATCCAGACTTTTATAAAGATGCCTTTTAAACCATGCATTCTGTAGAACAACTCCTTATGGCTCAGTTCAGCTAAGACTCGTGCACACAAAGAATGCATTTAGTAAGTGAGTCATGTGCTAATTAGTAACCAGCTGAAACATTAATGAACTGTTAACAACAGACATTTTTTTTGCATATTTTGGACTAGGCCTTTATTTCATGCATTTGATAGAAATAATCATTATATTTCCCAGTGGCATTTTTAATCCTGGTAGCATTACTAAACACCAAAGTCTTAGTTCCCCAAAGTATAGTGATCAAAAGAAAACAACAAATTTTACTTAAACAGAAGCAGACTTCACATTAAGGACGAAAATGCTAACTTAGACAGTTTCAGCCACTGTAATTGACCTTAAATGGATACATCTAAATTGAAGCTGCAGATGTAATAGTATTAAATACAGTTTCAGAATGAAAACATCCAGACTCCTTTTTTATGAATATATTTTCTCTGCCCAAAGACCATAAAATCTATTTCTGCTTAAAAATTGTTTATTTTTTTCATTGATTTATTTGGTTCTAAGATTCTTAATGTCACCTATGGACACAGACAATATTGATCTTTTATTAATTTCAGTGGATGTTGTATTTTTTTAGTCAAGTCAGCTATAACACTGACTAAAAATTAATAGCTTTTGATTATATGCTAGGGAATAATGTTTAGTAAAGTCTTCACAAATTATATCTCCAGAATATATGGGAAATAAGTGACAACCCAAATTAAATAAGTGTCAATATGAATGATTGGTAACATTAAAAATGCTTTCATCACCAAGTACACATACTGTACTTTTATTTGTTCTGTCTTTAACTTATCACCTCACATTGGACCAGAAAATCAGAGAATAGAGACAGTTCCTGCAAACAGTATCATATCTTTTAGTCAGCTGGAAGGATTTAAGATCTTGAGGTGATTCAGCATGTACATAAATGCATATATACGAGTATATCTGAGAATACTGATGTATCAAAATGTCAACACAAACAGATGCCAACACATAAATACTAACAGTTCAAAATTACAACAGATCAAAATACAGAATTCACAATACCTACAAAAAATCCACCCAAAACCAATATTAATGCTGAATTGCAATTAAGAGAAAAGTCTCCTTTTACTATTAGCTTACATTAAAAATAAAATAAATAAAACATCTCCCCCAAAAGCCCTTAGAATACCATAAGGCCTAGCTTGTCTGAATAGTGCTACTGTTATTGAAAGGGTCTTTCTAAGGTAAGGTGCTCAGCTGGGGGGCAGGTTAGCATGCTATAGTAAGGTGGGCAAGGGGGCAGGGGGCTTTATTATCACTGGAGTTTACCTTTTATAATTTATGAAGCAAGAGCTTATAATGAACATAACCAAAGCTCTGGACATATCAACAAATAGATCAACAGCAATGAGTCATTCATGTTCTTGCACGTGGAGTTGATGGCAATGAAAAGAGCTTTTAGTTTAGTGAATGATAAGAAAACATGCCATTTGGTGCAGAAACGGCCATATTTATTTACATGTTTAAACAGTTTGTATAGTAATTTATCAAACTATTTTGTAATGGAGCAGAGTTTTTGATAGTATTTAATAGACCTAAGGGTCAATGAGGGAGATTGTTTTTGGGACTGGGATTATTATGGCATGTTCAAAAAGAACAAGAACTGTGACAGTTGCAAGTGTAAGGTTAAAAATATCAATCAGGGCTTTGGCTATTTTCCCTGCTGATAGTTTAAGGAGAGTTGGAAGAAGCTTATTGACCTTAGACCCTGAGGAGTTTAGCTTTAGTGGTGGTGTTTTATTTTATTTGACTGAAATGTGTGAAAAGTAGAATGTGGCAGTAAATGATGCTAGAGGGCAATCACTGAAAAGAATAGCTCTTGGGTAATTTAGAGCATGAAGGGTGAGCTTTAAAACTATCAACGAGAACCTGTAAAAAAGTAGAACATAATGCTGGTATTTTGTGATAAAGTTTTAGCTGTTAAATGACACAACATTCTACTTCTTCTTGCTATAATTATTATTATTATTATTATTATTATTATTATTATATTCAATAACGTCACTTTATATCTTTCCAGAAGAGCTTTGGTTTAGCATTGTAAGCAATCTGAATGAGTTTTGTTTACTAAATAAGCCCTTTCCTGTTTTGGGGTTATTCTTGTGGACATTTTAAGTGGAGGAGGTTTTGACGGAGATGTATATTGACACCTGCATATCTGAGCTTAGTCATGTGACTGGGTAAAGAGTATCCTGAATGTTGATGAAGGTGTTGTTATAATTTAACAAAATGGAACATGGCTAGTTGTGAACATACCATTGTTTACATTTTAATACAGTGGTAATATTGCAGTACAATTAAAACTGCCTTCAGAAGTGTGCAGATTTGTTAACCTTACTAACAGTTTTGTCCAGCTGATAGAACAGATTATGGATGGATGGACAGATAACAGTATGAAGGATAAGAAGTCTATATTGACCTCTTACTACATGTTGTGACAATTTCAAAGCAGTTATAACACTTGCATTTCTTGCTTGCCATTTTCAGGGGATAAACCGTGGTACAAAAAAACTTGATAGAAGAAACTGGGGCAAAGTGATTGATGCAAAAAATCTGATAAAGGATCCCATAATAAGATACAGTTTCACCTTCTTCACTTTATAACTTATTTGGTTATTAGCTGGCTTAGAGGTTTTAAAACTCCACTTGACTGCAGTAAGTGACAGACGTTACTGGTGTGGTTTTGCTACCTTATGTGACAATTCTTCAGCTGGCTGGAAGCAGCTACTGTTTGACTTTAAGTAGTACTTTTCATGGATTACATTTTGCTATGCATTAACTCAATCTTTGTCCATTTGGATATGTATATACTGAATGAATACTTATGATCTATAAGGTTAATGCATTCTCTTCTTAATCTGCACAAACCTTTGAAATACCTAGTAATTATCTGGTCATTTTCTTCACAGAGTGTATTAGTAAATTTTTTTCTGTTTGAGAAGATAAAGAAAAATATATTGTATTTCACTGTTTGATTTTAGGCTGTCTGTCAAAAGCATATGGCTGATGTGTCATTAGCCAGTTGTTTTATTTATGCATATACTTAAAAAAAATAGCTCTTAGTAATTTGCTCATGTTGACTAATGTCACCAAAAATAGAATTGTGTATTCGGCTGCAATAAGTGGGTTATAGACCCAGCCTACTGTGACCTACCTCGGAGACCCATGCTAATGGTATGAGGGGTCTATCTTCCCCATTGACCAATGTGTGCCCACCATAATGCCCATTAGCTGGCCAGTGTCCAGTTGCCCAGTTTGGGTTACCCAGAATAACTATGTTAAGCAAATGTTGGACATAAAAGCAATTAACCTGCTAAATATGAACTAAGGATTGCAAACTCAGCATATGTTTAGTGACAAGACACAGTTTGGTAGTGGTTGACATGATGGTAAGGAGGGGGTTGGACATTGTCTGTGTCCGGCTACTTTGCCTGGAATCTAGAGACTACTACTCAGGGAGAGGACATACTAGAAATGATGTGGGAATTGTGGTGAGAAAGAGTCTACAGAAAACAATGAGGGATATCATTAAAATTAATAAGAGACTGAAGGTAATAATACTTCACTGTAAGGATAGAGCACTATTCATAATCTCAGCATATGCTCCATTGAAGGGCTATGATAGTGAGGAAAAGATACATTCAGGCAGCAGTTGCAGGACCTATTAGATAATGCAGGACAGCATGATTTGGTGCTGATAATGAGGGACCTCAATATACATATTTGGATAGAATAGGCTATGAGGACTGCTGGGTCCTCATGGATGGAGCAGCAAGAATACAAAAAGTAGAGGCCATTCTATATTTCTATCTGGCAAATGGCTTGATGGTGGCCAACACATGGCTAGTAAGACAGACAGTCACATGATCACATGTGAGAGTGGCCAGCATGCAACTCAGATAGACATCCTCCTAGTAAATAAAGGACATTGGGGTATAATCAGTGATTCCAAAGGCATTCCTTATGAAACAGTCAGCCCACAGCATAAGGCACTGGTTGAAATGATCAGTTGCAAGCAATGGTGAGAAAAGGCTCTGAGGTCAGCAGAGCCTAGGCTGAAGATCTGGAAGTTGAATGGAAAGCATATAAGTTCAAGGAATTACTTAGGGCTCTACCACCTCAGGAAGAACAGTAAATAATTGGAATTGAAGAGGAATGTCTGTACCTGATACAGAAATAATGAACATTAGGAAAGCTGGTGGTGGAATGCCCAAAAAAAGTGAGATATAGAAAAGAAGGACACGGCTAAGAAAGAATATTGATTGGTTAACAAAGAGGCTAAGAGAGCAGTTGTAATAGCAAAGAACAATGCATCAGAGGCACTCTACCAAATTCTGTAGAGTGACTCAGAAGATGCCACAAAGAAACTCTATCAGGTTACATAGAAAATATAGAAAGCTACAGAACATAAATAGCAGACACGCTTCATAAGGGTTGCCAGTAGCAAACTGCTTACCTGTCCACAGGGCATCAATGATAGGTGGAAGGAGTACTTCCAGCAGTTACTGAAAAAATGAAACCTCATAGCAGCTGTACTGCCCCAGGCATAGCCTACAGTGAAAGAAGAGGAGGAGACCACCCTAGAAGAAGAAAGAATAGTACTTTGGAAAATGAAGTCAGGGAAAACAACAGGCTCAGATGTGGCCATGACAGAAATGATCAAGATGTTGGGCGAGTTAGGGAAGAAATGTCTACTCAGCATACTCATAGAAGTATGGAAGAAAAAGCATATCCCAGACAACTGCAGAATAAGCATACTAGTGCCAGTGTACAAGAATAAAGGGGACATTCACCACTGTGACAGTACAGAAGCATCAATCTCCTGTCACACTACATGAAAGTACTAGAAAGGGTGATAATAAATACAAAGAGTAGTAGAAAGTGATATGGAAGATGAGCAGTTTGGATTTAGATCAGGATGCAGCATAACCAACGTAATGTTTGCAGTGAGACAGGCAGTTGAGAAAAAGTCCAACTGGGCATTCCTAGACTTGGAGAAAGCATATTACAAGGTCCCAAGAAAGTTGATTTGGGCAGTTCTGTGATGGATCAAAGTTCCAGAAACATTAGTAGAATTAATGCAGGCTATGTACAATGACCCATTGACTCAAGTAAGAACAGTGCTCAGTTCCACTGAGGGGTTCCCAGTGAGAACTGGTGTGAATCAGTGTTCAGTTTTGAGCCCACTCTGTTCATAGTGGTGATGGACTACATTAACAGACAAGTCAAAGGAGACATCAACAAAGCTGCTGCATGCAGACAATGTAGCAGCACAGGCAAACTCTGAGGAAGAACTTCAGCAAAGGATAGTGGAATGGAAAGTAAGGCTGAAAGCACATGGGATGAAACTCTGTAGAGTTAAAGCAGGCATAATGACAGCAAACAGTGGAAATCAGCAGAAGTTATGAAATAAAATGAAAGTGGAAGGGAAAACAGTTCCAAGTATCTCGGAGTGGTGGTTGAGGAGAAAAGTCTGAATAAGGAGGTCAAACTATAATCACAGGGACTGCAGTCAACTGGGACAGAATGTCAGGAGGAGTGTATAACAGATGAATGCCAAATAAGCTGAAATGTAAGGTGTACAAAACAGTGGTGCATAAAGTGCTACTGCATGGTACAGATAAATGGGCACTGAAGACAGAGTACTTATGGAAGCCGGGTGGTGATGGAGATGAAGTGCCTGAGACAAGTGTTATGATGCACAATGTGGGGCAGAAGAAGGAGAAGAAATGAAGACATTAGAGCAGAAAACAGAAAAACAAGTAGTTCCAATTGCAATGAAGGTCAGAGACAACAGATGACAGTGGTTTGGGGATATGTGCAGGAAAGTTGAAGACAATCTAGTGAACAAGACTTGGGACAGACAGAAACAAGGCAAGAGAAAATGTGTCTATCAAATAAAGGGATAAATGGATTGTGTGAGTAGACATGAGACAGTCAGGTATGACTGTCAAAAAAGGTAGGAGAGTAGCACTGACTGCATTGACAGAGATGGCGACAGTTGATGCAACAACCTGGTCCAATGCAGAAAGTGGGAAAAAGGGGTTTGATAATCATGATGATGATGATTACTTTTTAATGTGCCAAAAGAAGTGTTTGTATTCTGTTTTTAGTTCACTTACTGCAGAGAAATGCTGAAGCTGCACTAGAGAAACAATTTTATCTGTCAAACACAGATATAATGTGTAGGGTCAAAGGACAAGAGTCAAAGTTAAAATGTGTGACTCCTTTTAAATCATGTAAGCAGCACAATGCTTCTGGAATGTAAATATGACTCCAAACCAATGATTTTATAATAGGTTCATAGGTTCATAGGTTCATACTAGGCTATCTGCCCTGGGGCAATTATAAGCCTAGCCCGATTCTGTATGGCTTACGCCACCCCTTGATTTGAGTATACTGTGCCCTTTTTAAGGTTTAGTTTACAGTGCCTCTAATAGTGTCACGGGAGTAATCCCTGGGACAAACCTACGATCCCCCATCCACCTATCGAGATTCTTCTTGAAGAGATTCAGTGAGGTGCTCTGCCTCATATGAACTGGAATTCTATTCCAGAGCGAAAGGAGCCTCTGGGTTATGAACCTGTCCCTCCAGCAAGTTCTATTTATTTCTGTGCTGAGGTTCAAGTCCCTCGAGCATGTGGCTCTAAGGGATTTAGATTTACTGAGGTGGAGCATGTCCATTAATTCTGGATTTGACATAGCTTTGTATGTCAGGCATAGATCGCCTCAGAGTAGGCGGTATGCAACTGAGTAGAGCTGGAGTTTTTTAACCGAGCAGCATATGGCATCTGTTTGAGACCCTTGATCCTCTTGGTGAGATACTTTTGGGGTCTCTCTAATTGCTGCAGGTGTCGGGTAAGGTACATCCCAAAGGGGCATTGTATTCTATGATGGGCCTGATGAGGGATGAATAAAGGCACGATTACCTCTCTTGATCTAGATGTGAAACCCTTCATGATGAGGTGGGCTATGTAGAAGGTCTTTCTAACCACTTTGGCAATGTGGTTTTAAAGGAGAGATTGCTATCAACTTGGGTCCCCAGGTCCCTAATAACTTTCTCTGTACTTAATGGGTTTCCGCCTATGTGGTAATTTGTGGGCACATTGTTTTTGCCAAAGGGTATGACTATACATTTTTTGGCATTTAGCTTTAAACCATGGCACTGGCACCAGTTATCTGTCTCTGTGAGACCTTTTTGAAGGATGTTTGTGTCAGCTGGAGAGTCAGTTATGGCGCCCAGTCTGCAGTTGTCTGCAAACTTGGTGAGCCATAGTCCTTCCACGTTTGCCTGTACCTCGGAAAAGTATATACCGAACAAGAGTGGTCCCAGGACAGAACCCTGTGGGATGCCACTTGTGACCGGTTTCGAGTCTGACATGGCTCCAGCAACTCTCACTCTGCGGGTTCTGTCTTTGAGCCAGTTTGCGACCCATCTTGTGATATAGGGGTTTATATTTAAGCTGGATAACATACATTTTGTGTAATGAACAAAACTTTCTGCCAAGAGATTAAAAAATAAGTGTGTGGTGTATTGTTTTTAATGCACCAAAACTAATGAGCAGATAAGTATTTATTTTTATTTATTTGATTTACCAGAGTAGTACACTGATGGAAGTATACAAGGAATGAGGCAAGTGACACGAAGTTGCTCTTCAGTTCTCATTATTTCATGCACTTTTATTCTCCCAGGAAGCCAAATGGAAGGCATTAGCAATCAAAATCATTACACAACAATCTGAGGTAGACATTAGTAATATATCTTGAATCAGTGATGCATACTACAATTACTAACCTAACAATACTTCTCTCTAAGGCAAGAAAAATTTTTGAATGTTCTGTTTTGTTTGTTTTTTTATATTATTATTGCATTCTGGTATGTGCCAGTCTTTTAAAAGAGGCTTACAAATGCATGTGTAACTCTACACTTTCATTCAGATAAGGATTCTCTTTTATGAAAATCTCAATTTTTTTAGTGACAATACATTCTTCTGAACTCTAGTATTGTCAGCTATTGACTGATTGCTTTTGGTAGCCAGAAAGGTTCAGAAAACTAAAAGGTCCACTAATGGGCGAGACCTTGAAAGAATATACACAAAAAATATATCATGTGGGATTCATAAACAATTTCACCACAGGCACCAAGTGCTACAGCCAAAAAGGGCTATTTTGAAGATCACAAAAAATGCAATTCAGAGACACATTAAATGTAATGAAGAATGACCTAATTACAGGCTAATTTACATGTGCCTGAATTTTGTGATGTCACTTTTAGTACTTCTCAGCACTGTCCTGTGGTAAGTACCTTTTCCAGCCCATTCATCACACAGGCACCTTTATCAGTAACTCGCATACCACACACACACACACACACACACACACACACACACACACACACACACACACACACGCACATACACACACACACTCACACACACACACACACACACATACACACTCACACACACACACTCACACACACACTCACACACACACACACACACACACACACACACACACACACACACACACACACACACACACACACACACAACATCACCACCACCATACCTCTTACTTGTATCCGTAATGATAGAATTTCCCTGATATAGCTTTTTACTATTTAACTAACCGTAATCATCAATGATTTATGAGGGGCAGGGTACAAAATTCCATTTCAAATCTATATAAAGAGTTAATAACAAATAAAACAATCCCCAAACCATCATACTGGCAGTTCTTAACAAAAGGTCAGTCATTGCAGTTAACAGAAGAAATTAAAACTAACATCTTAACTCTTTATATAGATTTGAAATGGAATTTTTATTTTCACAACTATTATATATAAATTTATACAGAAAACTTATTAGATTTGGAATATCTTTAACTGAGGAATTATTAATGAATCTGCATAAATCTTGAGTGTACATTATAATGCTTTGTAAGGTTAACCAGTCCTGTGTTAGAAAATTGTAAGCAGTTTTTGTCATATGTATATCTAAAACATTAAATTTAATTACACATTGAAACCAGCATAAGAATCAATTTTGTTCCCAGGAGGTTATTGTTTCCCTATATATTTTGTGAGGAAAGTTCTTAGTGATGGTAAATGGGGTTAAAATGTCAAACCAAAGTTTTAGGTCTATATTTGCACTGATAAGTTTCCTAAAGGATTTGATGTAATGATTAATCAGTGTTGTTTTAGAAGGTTTTATACTATTATATTGTATACTTATGCATAGTATATACCAGGGTTTGTTTGATTTGTCTACTATATTTTTAACAGATTAAATTCATTTGTTAATATAGCCATTGTTAATTCTTTCCAGTTGGCAACATAATTTGGGTTTATCCAGTTTATTATAGTTTTAAGCACAGATACATGAGTTTATTTCTTTAAGAATGCATCTTTCAGGAATTAACAGTATTGCTAATGCTACATATAGTATTTTTGGCAATAAGACCATTTTTATTAATTGGAATCTGTCTTCAAAAGTTAATATAATTTTGTTCCACTTTTCTATATATATTTTTATTGTTTCAATAATGTTTTTATAATTTATTAATATTGTTTCCTTTATATTTTTCCATAACACTATTCCTAAATAATTTAGTGTAAGTTCTTGTTTTCCCGTGATGGATTTATTTGTAACTTGTAGGTCTTTTTTCCTATTTAAAAAGTAGAAATTATGATTTTGATCTATTAAAGTGTAGACCTAAAATCTTATAAAATGTCTTCATTACTTCTTCTAGCTTTCCTAATGACTCTCTGGAGTTTGATAGGGTTAATAAAATATCATCTGCAAAAAGCATTATTTTAGATATGTATTAGTCATATACTTCTATTCCTTTTATTCTTGGATTATTGCATTTTATTTTTGCAAGTATTTCTATAGCCAAAGCAAATAAAATAGGAGAAAGGGGGCATCCTTGTTTAGTACCTTTCATTATATGGATAGATTCTGAGGTGAAAGGACCTACTTTAATGTAGACTAAGTTATTAATATATATGTTTTTTAGTAATAAGATGAAGGGAGGAAGAAATTCAAATAATGCTAAAGTTTTAAATAGATATTCCCAGTTGAGGGAATCAAAGGCTTTTTCTGTGTCTAATCTGATTGCAAGTGTTTCTCTATCTTCTTTATTCACATAATCTATAAGGGTAAGCATCCTTTTAATATTATCATGTGTGTGCCTGTTATATAAAAATCCAGTTTGATCACTATTAATTGTGTTTGAAAGTGGGATTTTCATTCTGTTAGCTAGGATTGACATGAATATTTTGTAATCATTATTCAGTAATGATATAGGTCTGTATGAGGTGCAAAGGTCTGATGGTTTATTATCTTTTAGAATTAGTGTTATGACAGAATATTTCCATGAGAGTGGTATTTTTGCTTCTGACTGGACTTCTAGCAAAGTTTTATGAAAAGGGGATTACTGTTGAAGGGAAGAGTTTGTAAATTTCCGTAATTATACCATCTATCACTGGAGCTTTGTTAGATTTACTTTCTTTTATCTTGTCAACAATTTCTTTGAAGGATATAGGTTTTGTAGGCCTAGTTTTAAGTTTTCGGGATTTTTTTTTTTATATTGATAAGGTTTGTATCTAAGTTTATTTAGTTGGTATCTAAATCTTCTTTTCTGAAGTGCTCCTTCTAATGGAACCAAAATGCTTCAAGGATGTCTCCTATATCTGATACTTTTTTCCCTTCCTTTTCATGATATATACTACTAATGTTATTTGCTTTAGATTGTATTTTAATTCTTGTAGATAACTTATGTAGATATCTGGGGGAGGTGGCTAACTTTTCCAAGGCTAGACAAGTTTTGTGTGTTAGAATTTCATTATTTTTTTTATTTAATTCCTCTATTTCTTTTTTGACTTCTGGACAATTCTGATTTTATTTAGATTTTGCTGTCAAGAGTCTGGTTTGCAAGCCTAATGATTCAGATTCCCACTCTCTAACTTTGTTTTTGTAGCAGCTAAGGGTCTTACTAAATAAATATGGTTTTAATGAGTCCCAAACCATGACTCTACTGATTTCTGTTGTATTATTAATTTCAAGAAATAATTGTAGTTCTGACAACATCCAGGGTCTGAATTCTTTAATTTTCATGATATATGATGGGATTCTAGTTGAGAGGATTAAAGGTTTAAACTCTGTTTGGAGCTTCATTATCAGAGAGTCATGATCTGAGAAGGGGCATGGAACTATTGAGAAGCTGAGGATTTTTGTTTGTAAATCTTGACCTACAAATAATTTGTCTATTCTGGCTTGTGTACCAAATCTATGGTCTTTATGGGAAAATAATAAGGATCCATCATCTTTTACATTAAAAGTGTCTATTAAATGAAATTAATCAATCCATTTTATTAAGGATTTTGAAATAGTTGCTATGGAAAATTACATCTTGGTGGTTTCAGAAGCTTCTAAGGTACAATTAAATTATCCTCCCAGTATAAGATTTCCTTTATAATTGTTGGAAATAAAATCTAGGTGTGTTTTAACAGTCCCTGCTCCAATTCCTGGGAAGCAATATAGATGCTAATGTCCATATTCTGTTTTTAAATTTAATTATAACAAATGCTAGTAGACCTTCTTTGTCTTCATATTTATAAATAACTTTTGGAGTGATTATGTTTTTCTTCCAGAGAATTGATACTCCTTTTGTCTTTGTTCTATAGGAGGATTGAAGTAAGACTGTATAGTCCTTAGGGTTCCAAATAAAGCTATCATTAGTCTTAAAATGCATTTCCTGGAGAAATACTACTTGTGCCTTATTTAGATTTAAATATTTTAGTAAGTTTGATCTTTTATTTGCATTATTTCAGCCATTAGTATTTAATGATAAGAATGTTAAATCCATTTCAAGTTATTATTGGAAGAAACTTTTTGCTTCTTTTTTTTATTTTGATTATAGTAGTTGTACCATATTTTCTGATAACATTTGATGTTATTTTTATGTGTGTAAACTTGGGAGTGAAATTTACTGTTCTTTCTTCTTTAAATATAAGTAGGGTAAAATTCTGGTCAGGTTTTAAAAAAGTACTTCTATAAAACATTAATTCTAATGTATCAAATAAAAGTAAATATGAATTTTCCATTAAACATGGAATGAAAGTCATTCCTAAACCAATAGATAAAGATATAGCTATCAGATTATCACTCATACCTTTAACCAACAATATCAACTGAGCTCCATATGTTAAATTATTATATGGAGAATTTTCTTAAAAGAGATATGAAATTCTTTATTATTCTATTATTGTTCTATAGTATTTCATATATCAGGAAGGAATATTAGTCGTGTAAACAATTATTATGTTGACGTAGAAAATATTCAATATTTAGTTACCCTTAAGAGATCCCAAACATGTCAGATATGCCATTTTGGATAAATTAAATGCAACAGAGGAGCATGCACTAAATAAACCAACAACAAATAGATTATTACTAAAATAATTTGACTAAAAGGACTCTACAGGAGACAATGAGTGATTACCAATGAAATATGAATTTACTGTAGGTGTATTGTCTTCCTTTACTTTCCCACCCTTCAGCTCAACAACTTCAACTTACACTTATGAAAAGACATGGCTTATCAGTGGTATCCTGACTCTGAGTAGAGGTGCCCTACATTCTAGTGTGCAGTGCTTTTACATATTTATAGATTTGCAAAGCAGAGTCTAAGAATGAACTATGATCACTCTGACAATTCCCACCCTGCATAGGGCACCTACTGCTTCCAGAATAGGTAATCACATTAGGTCTAGAATGAATGTGAAGGTACCTATATGGTAATCAAGACTTACCTTAGGTAAGTATTAATCAAATAGTATTTAGAGCTTCTTAGAGAGTTTTCGGGGCAGTTAGAATACTCTTAAGCCTCTCCTCCCTTGACCAAAAACAGAGATTTCTCTTTCCTTTCTTCCCCTTGTTTTAAATCAGTACTAATAAAAGAAATTCAGCAAACGTAGGTAAACAGAAATAACATTGTACATGATTCGCAATCCATTAAACAAGTCAGTGACTAACATCACTTTAGTAAACATTATAAAGACATATTAGAAATAATTTCTTAGCTCATTAAATTTTCTGATAAAGCAAAACGTTAACAATAAGCTATTTTAACTAAAAGTATAAAGCATTTAATTTTTTCCTTGAATGTATACATTTCTACTTATATTGTAGTGTCAATAGCTGTCTTTGAAATCTGTGCAATACTTCACTTCTTCAAATCATTCATTTTTCAATTCAGGTTTTGTTTTGTCAAAACGGCAACAATATTTCAAGGGCACAATTAATATTTAGACTGATGTTTCAAATAAATAACTTGTCAGCTGCCAATTGAGTTAATTTAGACTGTATGGTTAGTGCAAATGTAGCATGTTGCAAAAATAATATGTATTTTTTCGTGTGTTCTAGAGACTGTCATATGCAAGTGACATATATGATGTAGCATATATAGAGAAGATAGCTTATGGATTCAGGTTGTTAAACTAAATTATGCTTATTAATCAAGCAGTTTCATTTAAATTCACAAGTAACTTGGGAACATTTCAGTTGAGTTTCCAGGAATGTGTAGTCCAATGTGAGTAAATGAGTCCACTTTTCCTCATAAACATATGTCACACTTCATTAAACTAAGCAGAGTCTAACATCTGCCTAACAATCATTATAAAGACAAAGAATAATAATTTCCTAGCTCTTCAAACTTTCTGATATCACAAAATGTTGACAGTAAGCTATTTTAACTGGAAGACTAAAACATGTCAATACTTCCTTGTGAATATACATTTTTACTTTTACTGCAGTGTCAAGAACTGTCTTTGAAATCTATACATTACTTCATTTCTTTCAAGTCATTCATTTTACAGTTCACGTTATATTTTGTCAAAATGTCAATAGCATTTCAAGGGCACATTTAATATTTTAACTATTTTAAATGAATAGCTATCATTTGCCAAATCAGTTTGTACAGAGTATGAGGTAACTGCAAAAATAACATGTTGCAAATAGTAATATGTATCTTTTCATGTGCTCTAGAGACTGTCAGTTTCAAGTAACATATGAAATGTAACTTTTACAATGCAGACAGCTTGTGGAATCAGCATGTTAAAATGAGTAATAATTTTTAATTAAGCAGCTACATTTAAGTGCACATGTAGTTTGGGAACATTTCAGTTGTGTTTCCAGGAATATGTAATCCTATGAGGATAAATCATAAAATATATACAAATAGTCCTATTATGTATTTATTTTACCTTGTTTAGGTTGTTTTTCAGTTTAATAACTAAACAACATTACTTTTTCTTATTATTTGTTATCTGTGAGGCTTAATGCACTTCACAGATTCACAGTGTCCTTAGAAACTACAGCAATTGTTTACTGTTGCTATGGCAACGCAAATAGAATGTGAAGAAAGCTTCACTTCTCTTAACCAACAGTACATTTTTCCCTCTTTTTTTATGTATTTGTTAATACTAAAAGGAAATAATTCAAAGGACATATGTACATGAATGCAACATTTCAATGTTAACCACGAACATGTCCCCAATCCCAATAAGCATAACAGTGACTATCATTAATCTAATAAATATTGTAATAACAATTAATTAAGTTCACTATTCCAATTAGTCTACCTTAAAACTAGATTATTTTAGACTATTATTTATCTATGTTGAGGTAATGAGTAATTAAATATATACAGCCTATATTAGTATAGTAAATAGGAGAGAATTTAGAAAGGTAGACACGATGCAGTTAAAATAAATAATGAGAAAAGAGAGAAGAGAGAAAGAAAAGAGAAAATTAAGAGAAAATACACATATACTATGTATGTTGATTTACAGTATAAATATTTTATGTGCTATATAACCCTCCTTCTGTGAAAGAAAAGTACCCTGTTTTGCATACCTGAGGTAATGTGAAAACTCTCATGTGTCATCTATTTTCAAAAAATATAGATAAAAATTCCAGTAGTTAGTTACCTTTGTTTTAAAATTCCAAGCAGTAAAATTGGTCCTTTAAAGTAATGTTAAAGGAATTCATATCATAGTAGATGCTTTGAGAGATTTGACTGTAACAGTATCAGTCTTTTGCTTCTTCTTTTTGACATCTGTCCAGACATTCGCTTCTTTTGTTCTCTTGAGAGAAGGTAACATCCAATCCATATCTCCTGGTAAAGTAATCACATTATTAGTTTTAATAAATGAAGAGGCTTCCTCTAAGTCAATAAAAGTCCTCATCTCGTTGGCATACAGTATTCTTATCTTAGCTGGATATGCAAGTTGGGCCTTGATGTTATTTTGTTTCAGAAACTTTATCATTGGCCACACTTTTTTCTTTTTTTCCATTATTCTAGATGAATAATCGATATCAAATCTTATCAGGCTCTGTTTATATTTTAGAGGTGCCTTCCTCCAAGCAGATCTTAAAATCAGTTCCTTGTCCAAGTATGAAAGAAATTTGATAATTATTGACCTAGGAGGAGAGTTTGAGTTAGTGGCAGGTTTCCCAAGAGCTCTGTGTGCCCTTTCAATGTCAAAGGAAAGTCCTTCT
>NC_056733.1:1278840316-1278885316 GCF_019279795.1 Protopterus annectens
CTGCATATTTCTAATCCTCACTTATTACTGTGGATGTATATGGAAACACATTGTTTTGTTTTATCCCATTTTGCAAGAGATATGTATACATGTATCTTTAATTGAAATAAAGCACTGTCATTGCTTCAAGTTGTCTCTTTCATTAACGTGTGTATGCCCTTATCAGAAGTATATTTGGTGTTATGAGTTAAGAGCCCCCTTAGTAAAAGCTGTGGAGAGGTATAAGACCCCTGTGCAAATGATGCTTAGTTAGTTTGTGCAGTTTTTTGTGCTGTGACATTTTAGGTTCTACTTGAAATACCAACTTCCTGAAACCTGATGTTCCAAAAGGATGGAAAAAATGTCTGAAATTCAAAAGAGTGAAACAATCCTATTATCTTGTTTTTTACAGTGTAGTAAGCCCCCTACAGTCCCTAATGTAGGGGCAAGCCCCTGCATACCACCAGAGTTATATGTATCAATTCCATGATTGCACTAACTTGAAGAGGGGAGAAATCTCACTACGGAAGTGAATCATTGCTAGTACACAATTACAAATTGCATCGACAATGATTTCCTATGGGAAAAGGCATACCGCATTATGCCGTTCATCTTTTTATCTGTGGGCTACTGACACTCAATCAACTTCACCTCAAGTATTTGTAGGAGAGCAAACTTTTTATGTTTGTCTTGCCATGGACTTCAGACATCGCATTTGCTTTCTGATAGACTTGCATTGTTTTACATACTTAAATGGTTTCATAGTTGTGATTGCTAACTGGAATAATATGGCAGTACTCTATATTCACAATCACTTTAATCTTACTTCTTGTAGCTGTGGGATGTCTCTTCTCTGCACGTCTTTACACTCCTGAGCAATTTCTGAAAACTCTAGTTGAAAAGCAAACATAAATATCTTGTAAACTGCATGTTCTGTTAACAATCAATTATTACTTAGTAAAAAGTCTTCTTTATAATGGTAATAGTGCATTCACAGTCTTCCTATTAGTATGACAATACTTTATAAGTAAGCAGTAAGACACAATGGTGTGTGTGTAATACAGATGTTATTGCATGCTATGGAGTTTTGTGAGGCATGAACCTGAGCAGACTTATAATCCTTGGATGAGCAGTGATATCTGTACCATGGACATTTCAAGTGACTTATTGTTCTTGTAAAATGGACATATGTGGGTTACAGAGTTTGAATTTTACATTTCTTAGTTTATGTATGGCAATTATACGGAGGGTATTTTAAAGTGAAATATTTCTCTCACCCATTTTAACTGATAGCCATGCAGGGTTATAACTGTTTAACTGTGTGGAATTTTGGTTCCAGATTCTTTGAGTAGTCATCAGTAATTATCTTTTTGGTTCTTACTCTCATATGTAGTACATTTAGACAACTGCTATCAGTGCAACCCTTAATGTTCATACTTTTTTTCCTTTTGTTTTTCTCTTTATAATTTATAATTAATTTTATATTTTCATTATTTTTAATATTTTTTGTCCTGTATGTTTGTCTTTGTATATGTTTGCTGGGGCTCTTTCCCCTTGGGTCTCCAGTAAAAATGGGTTGCTCACTATCAATGCAATGCAAATAGTTAATAACCTTTTCTTTTTTACAATTATTTGTATTGTGATTGTTATTTGATATTTGTATATTGTCACTTTACCTTTACTTATGTTTGCTGGAGCTTATCCCTTCGGGTCTCCACTGAAAATGGGTTTGTTTGCAAACTCAGTTGGACTAACCCGGTTAACAAATGTGAAATAAATAATAAATAAATAAATTTAAAGGGCACATCTTTTAAACAGTTTTATATTACTGCACAATGTAATTTATTGTCAGATGCTAACACTACACAATATCACAACTGAGTGTTGGCAGATAAATTTGTCTAGATGAGTTGTCTAACATATCGGTGGCACAGTGCTTTATAAACATGTATACTGCTTTCCAGGTAGCATGGCCTCAGAAATTTTCACAAGAATAGTCACTTTGGCAGCAACTCCAAGAACCGAAAAAGTAAGGGTCTATATTATATATACAAAGCTTCAAAATTTTGAACCTCATATGTTCGACAACATATGGGCGAAAATTGAATGTTTGAATATTTAATAAAAATGTAAAAAAAAAACACTTACTTTAATGCTTTGAGCAGGGGGAAAAGCCCCCCTGCACCCCTCACCCCCCCTTAAATATACCAACTATGAGACCACACTTCAGTGCAGAAAAGGGAAATTTTCCAATTCTGTGCATACAGAGCCATTGCCTTTCACCTTAGAACTTTTCAAAGTTCGATCATATGGTGTTGACCATATGACATTCGAACTTTGGAATGTTTGATAATTTAATAGGGACCAAAAAGTTATACCCCCCTCCCCGTATTTTTAAGTCGATTTAGCTGATGATAGGAGTGCTATACTATACAAAAAATATTCACATGGGTAACCATCTTGGTGGCAAGTTCCAAGAAAAGAAAAAAAAAACATGAAAGTAACAATACTCTTCCCATGTCCATTTTTTTTTTTCAATTTTCTTAAGTTAGTTTAACAGATGGTATGCTTGAGGTCTTGGTACCTGCAAGAGCTTTTTCACATCTATGGCACATACCTGATGCACAGATAGCTAGAAATTTGATTTGCCCCTTTTATAATGGAAAAAAAAATCCATTATTACTTTGGTTCAGCCAAACCTGAGCTTCCACATAAGGGCAACAAATTCCTTTCTTAATACTTGCTAACTGCGTTGTTTACAGAAATGACGTTTTTTTTTTCAGTATCATCTAAAATTTCGTATGTGCAAGAAATTTGATTTTGGATTAATGTACATTTAGAAATACTGAATATCTTCAGCATAACTAGCAACGTATCTGGTATAGTGCATAATACATAGACAATAACAATGTTTTTCTGTCTCCTTTAAGAACATTTCACACTATCTCTAGGATTCAGAAACTGTTTTCACATTTTAGAAAGCAATTTTACTTGAAGAGTAGTCCTGCACAAAGCGGGGCAATTCAGAGATGTACTGAGCATAAGTGCAGAAAACTAAGAAAGTCTGTGCCTAGCATAATTTATAAAGGGCAGTATACTCATATGGTTTACACCACCGAGTGGTTAGCCCTGCCATGGTAGTTCATCCACACCACACACTTGTACTCATACTCACACCTATGGCCAATTTAGAGTGTCCAGTCCACCTACTGCATATCTTTGGAACATAGGAGGAAACCGGAGCACCCAGATGAAATCCATGCAAACACAGGGAGGACATGCAGACTCCATGCAAAAGGCACCTCAGCCAAGACTCTAGAAGATTGTCACAGTTAAAATGACACCCTCACCCCATGAGCAAAAAGTGGAAAAAGGAGTCGTAGATGGATGGCTGGAGTATAATTACATGGTGATGAGCAACAGTATTGTTTATGAGGGCAACCATCAGCCCAGATTAAGATGAACAATATGGTGGACTGATTCAGAAATTTGTATATCTGACATTTAGAGACTAACCACAGAACTGTGATAACAGCTAAAATTTGAGTTACAAGTGTCAGATTATGAATACATGTACAGGGTAGTCACCATACTAATAAACCTGTATATCCAAATGGCTGTTATCACCACTCAGTAGTACTGAGCCATTCCTCTGTACTTAATATACCATTCACTCAGCAGTGATAAGTCATTTGTCTGTACCTAACATACCATCAGCTTAACAGTGCCGAGTCATCCATCTATACCGAAAATGCCATCCACTCAGCAGTGCCATGTCATCCAACTGTACCTATCATAACATCCCCTCAACAGTGCTGAGTCACCTATCTGTATCTAATATACTATCCACTCAGCAGTGTCAAGTCATCCATCTGTACCTAACATACCATGCTATTCATGACAGTGGAATTATGGACTACTGCTGCATGGACAGAGCCACCAGTAAGGAGGTGGTGAAGATGTGTTGCCCTCATGTGCAGGCCCATGGGATGCATGGAGTACCTGTCCTTGTATACCACAAGATATGTGTGGCTTTGGAAACACTAGCTTCAATTATCTTTCAGTAAACAATAGGAGACATGGTTGGTGTAGCTCAGGCATCTACCTCAAGGATACTTCTCCAGTTACTCAATACTAGGCTAAAGTATGTCGGGGAACATACATGGTTTCCATGTACCATGGAGAAGAAAGTCAACAACATGTGTATGTTTATGGCATAACACATTTCCATGAGGTACTGGGAAGGACAGATTGTAGGTATATTTGCCATAAGGGACTCTACTTCCTCAACTGCTAGATGGTATATTTTGAATATGGCATAATATACAGTGTCTTCAAACCTCCTAAGCTATGCTGATGAAACTCACAAATGGCACATATATGACCTATATTAATGATTTGTGAGGGGTAATTTTACCCAAGAACATCATATTGCCGATGCCAGATATGCCCATTTGCCAAGAGTAATGACAGCTACAAGAAATCCCCAGACCATGTCAGAGAATAGCTACCACAATGCCCTTTCACAGACCCATGTCATTGTCATTGTTATACATGGGTTTGTCCTGCTGAAAGCCTATCTGCTAATGTTTTGCTGTATGAAATTATCACATACAGTAAAATCCTTGAAGTCTTTGCATTTCAGAGCTTTACTAGAAAGGCTCATCCAGAATCTGCTACACTTTGCTGTGAGGGAAAGGTTAGTTTAATTTTTATTTGTTGTATTTTGTATTACTTTATTGCCCTTTTCTATTATGAATACTGTGATTTGTTTTCTTTACCTTGTGTTTTACTTGTATTCTGCTTTTAACTGCATATTAAAACTTGAAAAGAGACTACAGCTCTGACTCTTGTGAGTCAGGCAGAAATTATTTTTCCACTCTCCCAAAGAGTTGCTGTTGTGTTCTTAAACACCACTGTCTTTCTGGTTGCCTGCCCCTTATGTTAATTTGACCATATATTTCATTTCCACTCTGCTTTTACTGGCTTGTGTGAGTAAGCACAAAATTATCCTTTTGTGAAATCACTCCCCTTCAACTATTTAAATTTATTGGCCATCCTACTGTATTCCATAGTACCAGAATACAAAAGTGACCACCCCCTTTCAATCTATCTTCCTGTTTTAAAAATATTGACTCTCCACTAAAACTTAACTTTCTAGACAGGTAAAACCTAAGCTACCTACTTTCACATCTAATTCCTCTAGTGCACACTGCAGTGTTTAGGATAAACCATTTTTTTTCATCTTACCTTTAAGCATCTATTGTAAGACCACCAGTTATTGGAGAGCCCACATTCTGCATCTCAGTAGTCATCTTGGGATTAGTGCTTCTGTTTTCTCCTGGTGAGAGAAGGAGCGCAGTTACATTATTTCCTGGAGACTGCTGATCACCAGAAAGCTTAATAACTACTTTATAGGTGACAGCTTGGAATCTGTGCTTATATTCTGTTCCTGGTGAAAGTAGGAGCAGAGTGCATTGATTCCTGACTCTTTCTGGTTGGTGTCCCTGTGACTAGCACTTGCTCTAAAACCTGGTGGAAAGCACTAGGAAGCCTTAAACTGATACAAGTACTCAACTATCCTTGTTAATAAGGAAAAATTAATCCTAGGCACTAAACAGCCTATAATTGCAAAATACCTTGCCAAGTTAAGGGGGGGAAGCACCTAACCAGACATGCCCAAGGGTCAGCTTCCGGTGATTTCTCCTGTCCACCTGTTGAATCTGGGGATACTGGGGCAATGCAGCAATTGCCTCATGTACACAGACAACCATGTCATTGTCATTGTTATACCACGCAACACTACAACCTGTGAGAGATGCACTTACATAGCCAAACTGGAATTAAAGCTCTCTCCAGCCAAGATTGTGCTAGACAATCAAGAGACGGTTAACACCTGCACTGCACCTCAAGCAACACATAGCCCTTCAAAATGCTCACCACCAACACCCACACATAGCAAAACTAAACACACATATGCGGAGGCCCTTAACATTAACTTGCCTAAGCAACAAGGACCTCTGAAGCTGAATCGCAAACAAACACCAATCACAACCAAAGTATCACATAGCTCACAACACCAGTGTGCCACCCAACAAAGCCCCTAAGGTAAGACAACATACCGAAAACTTTAATCATAGGTGACTCTATAGTAAGGCACACTGATGTCCCACTCACCAGGCTGAACAAGGAGAAAATTACAGTCAGCTGCCTGTCGGGTGCCAGGATCCACCACATAAAGCATGCACTCAAGTCATTCCACAACAAGTACAAATATGACTCTGTCATTGTCCGTGTTGGAGTGAATGACTTGAGACGTACCTCCCTGGACTACATTAAAAGAGACATGGAAGAGTTCTCTGATCATGTGACCCATGCAGGTATGACCCTAGCTCTGAGTAGCATCCTGTCTTTACCCAGAATGATACATAAGGACAAAATGATTGACTTCAACAATTGACTAAGCTTCTGGTGTCATTCAAAGGGGATCCAGTATCTGTCTGCCTGGGACGACATGATCAACAAACCAAGATGCTTTGCCAGAGATGGTCTGCACCTGTCACCCCTGGGATTCAGGTTACTGGCTAAGGCTCTTGCCACCCTTATAGTACCTTTTATAGGCAAGGCTCAAAGGACAAAACCACCACCATAACAGGTACAAGTATGCAAAATCTGAAGGTAGTGCTAGAAGTCTAAACCTCAAAATGCACTCTCTCAAGGCACTCCTAAAAATGGAGAACATTGATATCTGTGCAGTAACAGAGACCTGGTTCAAGGCTCCAGAGAACACCCCTGCAATACCAGGCTACAACTTTTACCACACCGAAACACTAAAGATGGAGGAGTGTCCATATTCATCAAGGATATTCACACTTCCAGGCTAGTTGCCCAACACAATGCATCTGAAATTCTCCAGGTGCAACTAACCCTAGGTAAGACTGCAATCCAAACTGTAGCTTGCTACAGATCCCCCATCATGCCCCAAGATTCTCACTACACCTTTCTAAACATACTGGAAAATATTAAGATACAACCAAACACCCTAATACTGGGTGATTTCAACTACCCTGCCATTAACTGGGAAAACTACTCGTGTACCAACACCTTTGCCCAACGGTTTTTGGAATTCATAAATTCCAACGCCCTGGATCAACTAATCCATAGTCCCACCAGGGGCACCAATATCCTGGACCTGGTCATTACCAACATGGGAAATTGATGCGGCACACCAGTGGTCATCCCCCCGTTGGTTAGGTCTGACCATAAGCTAATCATCTTTGACATCCACATCCTAACCCCACCCCCCAGTAAGGAAACATCCGTAAAAAACTTCTCCAAAGCCAACTTCATGCTACTCAAGTCAGAAGTGACAAACTTCATGACACCCATGCAGACGGGAACTGAAAGTTCGACTGCTGAATCCTACACTAAAGCACTGTATGAGCACGTGGCATCCCAAATAGAAGCAAGACACTCTCCTTCAAAAAAAGGTAGGCCAATCTGGTGGTCCCCTGACATAAACAAACTATACAACAGAAGGAAGAAACTGTTGTGGAAAAGAGGAAAATCCCAGGATGCAAAAAACTCCCTTACCAGCCTCAGTAAGAAGCTGAGATTCCTATTGAAATCCTCCAAAGCTAGTTATGAAAATAAAATTGCCAAAGATTCCAAAGACAACCACAAGGCATTCTATAGCTATGTCAAGAATCTAAATGACAATGTTCAGATCTGCTCTGAGCTACAACAGAATGGCGTTAAATATACTGATCCCAAGGACATTGCCAGTATCCTGGCAGATTGATTCAGTGCCATCTTAACTCCCCTCTCACCCCCTAAAGGGCCCATCTCAATACTGAAAAATTGCCAAATTCCGGTAATCATGGCCACACAGGTAAAACACGCACTCTCCAAAGCTAAGAATACAGCATCCATGGGACCAGACGACATCCCAGGCTGTGTACTACATGAACTACAAAATTAACTGGCTCCATACCCAAGTGTCATATTAAATCATAGCCTCACCTCAGGCTTCGTGCCCACTGAGTGACACACAGCTACAGTTATCCCACTCCACAAGGGGGGGATCCACCTTGGATCCTGGGAACTACTGTCCCATCAGTCTGACGAGCCTGATCTGCAAGGCCATGGAACATATTATCATGGAACTTCTAAACAAAGACATTGGCAACCTTCAACCACTGGACTCCACCCAGTTTGGGTTCATGAAGGGCTGATCATGTCTCCTGAACCTGATTGACTTCTTCGAATCAGTCTCCAGAGCCGTGGACGAGGGTAAGATGGTTCACACAGCCTATCCAGAGCTTGCCAAGGCCTTCAACACCATCCCCCACTTTGGAATCATAGATAAACTTACTAAGTTGGGCATAAATCCCTACGTCACATGATGGGTTGCCAACTGGCTTACTGACAGAACCCACACTGTAAAAGTAGCCGACTCCAAATCCAGCTCCAGACAAGTGACAAGTGAAGTACCTCAGGATTCAGTCCTGGGACCGCTGTTGTTTGGCATCTACTTCTTTGAAGTACAGGCCAACACTAAGGGACTCTGGCTAACAAAGTTCGCAGATGACTGCAAACTGGGAGCCATTATTAAATCCCCAAATTATGTGGATATTCTACAAAAGGGCCTTACAGAAACAGATGCCTGGTGCCAGAGCCATGGGCTTAAGCTCAATGCCAAGAAGTGTATAGTTATCCCCTTAGGGAAAAAACATGTACCCATGAATTGCCACAAAGGTGGCAGTACACTAAACACCGAAAGTGTGATAAGAGACTTAGGAACACAGGTGGACAGTGGTCTCACCTTCATTAACCAAATCGCCATAACAGTCAGGCAATCCTTCTATGTGGCACACCTCATCACTAAGGGCTTTTCATCTGGGAAAAAGGAGGTCATTGTACCACTATACTCATCTCGTATTAGACCCATCATAGAATACAATGCCCCATTTGGTATGTACCTCTCAAGACATCTGCAACAACCGGAAAGGCACAGAAACACCTCAATAAAAGACTCACAGGCCTAAAGCAGATGCCCTATGCTGATCGACTAAAAAAACTCCAGCTGTACTCTGTCACATATCGTCTATTCAGGGGCGATCTCTGCTTAACATACAAGGCCATGTCAAACCCAGAGCTGTTGGACATGCTACACTTAAAGAAATCCCAATCCATCAGAGCCACACACTCTAGGACCTAAACCTTGTCATCACAATGAACAAAACATGCTGGAGAGATAGGTTCCTGACCCACAGACTCCCCATACTCTGGAATAGACTGCCCATACATGTCAAGAAGAGTGCCTCCTTGGCACTCTTCAAAAGGAACCATGACGTCTGGATGTGAGATAGGAAATTTAGCCCAGGGATCACGTCAGTCACCCTGCTAGACAGGGGTCCAGGGAAGTAAATATTGTGGGAAGAAATAACCAGGGAATTGTTATGGCTAGGCTTGTACAGGCCCTAGGGCTGATAGCTTAGTACCAACCTATGAACCTATGTTACACAACACCATTATATGTGAGCAGTTGTTGAACGGCAGACACATTCAGAAAGTGGAAGTGTCAGATTGAGCATTGAAGGAGGTACCAGGTGAGATGCCCATGAAGAAGCTGGCTGCAGGGAAAAATTATGCCAGATGAAGGAGGGCACAGTAAACCATAACACTGGCTAACAGGCAGCTTCTAGCTGATAGCTATATATCAGAATAAAGCATTATACAGAATGTTAAAAATGATGAATGAAAACCTGCCATGCATAGACTGACCACAATGAATATCAGACGCAGGCTTCTTAAATACAGAGTAGAGAGGGCAGAGTACAGATATCAGTTAACATTATATGCACTGATGGGAGATCCACACTGTCAAGTGTCATCAGCATGCCTTGGGTGTGCTGCTCTGAATTGGAGTGGAATTGTGTGTGTGTGTGTGTGTGTGTGTGTGTGTGTGTGTGTGTGTGTGTGTGTGTGTGTGTGTGTGTGTGTGTGAGACATGCATAGGCAGATGGACAAGGGAGTGGCTGCTGTCTTCACTGTTGTGGAGGGCAGTGCATATATCTAATATCTGAGAGAGTGTGGTTGGGACACGTCTCAAGCTAGTGCTGAAGCACTGTGCTGGGTTCTGACAGACAAGGCCACACAGGAAGCATATGTGCAGACAGTGCATGTTCTAGTGGTTCAGTCACTCTCTCCTGGCAAAGTCATTTGCATGACCCACACAGCATTAAAAAGATGGTGTGCCCTTTGATCATAAACAGTAGGTCATCACTTGGCTGGGCTTGGCTGACTCACACCATCAGAATGCATATGCATGTGACAACATACTTCCTGCAACACTGGATGATGGTGTGAAGCTGTTGGCACTGCATGTGCCCATCCATGGCCTCCCCCTTCCTTGGTGAATATTCTCACTGGAAACAGAGGTGTGCCATCCATGAGAAGTGTTTTAGCAATGATGTATAACCACTTAGGGATGTCTATTGCATGTAAATTGCTTATGCCAGATGTTCTTGATGTTACACATATGGATCATGCACTCCATGAGGTTTTCATGGAAACCACATACTGCCTTTACCAGCTGAGCAATGCCTGTGATAGTGTCTGCCTGTTTCTGTATTATCACTCAGCACAAATGCTGGAAAGTGGCCATGGACACTCCTGCATGTTTACAACACATTGTTCACCAATGCTCTACTTTCACTGTATGGAGTTTGTGGAAACCAAAGGTGATTGTGCAGCAGATGATGACATCCCTCTAACTTGTCTCCATATTCCTATCCTGATGTGTTGCCTGGGCTTGTGGGGTGCATTGCACAGGCAAAGAAGCTCTGACAGTGAAATGGGCTGGAGATGTGGACAACATATTCCCCTTGTCTAACACTGACACTATGACATCTGACTCTGCTAGGATTCAGTTGCCATTATAATCAGAACCAGACAGTTTCCCAACATTAGCTAACTGTACATCCATGGTGGAGGACCTTGATTACACAGCACCTGTGAAAGCATTAAAAGTAACCACCCAAACTAAGACCCTTCATCAGTAGCAACAGTCCTATGAATAAACTATCCTACTTAATATTACAGTAATGGAAAATAATAATGAACATTCCTTGTGCCAGTGGCCTTTAAACCTGGAGCAGGGTGTTCCTGAAAATGAAGTTGTCATGGTTGTAACATCTACTGAAGCACTCATTGAATTAGCATGGCAGATAGTTTTCCATGTTAAGACATTATTACTTCGGTTATCAACAACAGATAAGTGTGCAGGCCTGCTTATCGTTGCACCATTGTGTATCACTCCAGCTTGGATTGCAGAACTCTCCAGACCTGCATGCAAATATGCCAGGAAGTCCTCTATTTCTATTAATGTCAGCAGACCACCTCCTATCACCCATGTTCCTGTACCTAGTGGGTTGCCTAATGTTTGGCTACACTGATCATTTTAGTTGTTCATCATATGAAATTATCATAAGTCTGTTTCTAGCCAACAACAGAATTTACATCATTAATTTACTATTTGTTTATTTATTTGTTTGTTTTTTGTTGACTGGGTAAGTCCAACAAGGCCAAGCCCATTTTCAGTAGTCACAGAAGGGCCAGTTAGATTTCTCATGGATTATCATCGGCTGTTTGTTGTGATTGGGGGCTGTAACAAGATGTTATTCTCTGCATACTAAAACTTGCACTTCCTTTATTTTCCATATTGTGACATAGCTCTCTGAAATGGAAAAGAAATGTAACTCTTAGAAATTTTATGGTCCTACCTGACATACGTGTAATACCCATAAAATTTAAGGAGAATTTATATCAGTATGTCTATTTGTCAAAAAGATAGCATTCGTTACAACAAACCCAAATAATCAAAAGAACATAACCTTGAGCTGGAAGATTTTATTTATTGAAATGTGATTACCAGGAAAATCAGACTAGGTAGGATTTGGATGACTGCCTCCTTCTAGTAGGATTTTACTATATTGGGGTACTATCAATTCTTGTTTTTTGGAGAGTATTTTTGCACATTCTTTTATTTTTGACTTGAGCTGCAATTAAATTAATCAGCCCATATTGGGGGAAAGGTGAGGGGCATTATTAAATAGGTTGGATGTGATGTGTGGAGAGTTTAGGGAGGAAGTGTGGATAGGTAATTAGGACAGAGATGGAGAGTTGTTGAGAGCTATTGTTGAATCATGGTAGGATGAGAGATGGCTCCGTATGAACAGAAGAATAGATGATAAGCTGAGGAGTAGCATGATTAAGTAAATGGATCTATGTTTTATTGATGGCAGGTAGTGTGAAGGTAGGAATCAAGAACGAAGCAGAATATTTAGTCGTGGTGAAGTCTGAAAGCTGGCAGAAGCTAGGCAGGAAGGAAGTATTTAAAAAGACAGCCACAGCAACAGAACTGCAAATTGCAAACATATGTTTTTGAGGGGGTGGAGGACCAGTACATCTCCACCCCCTGCTAATTATATAAAGCAACTCTGAGATGGCACTACAACTCAGAATGGGGAAAACCTCAATTCCCTCTATACTACAATCTCACACAACTACACACTTACATTATGCAATGTACTTACATTCAGCTATCTTGCAGGTCAATGTTCTGTTATTTTAATTATTTGCTTTTATCAGGAATATTGACAATTTGGCAGGTCAGCATTCTAACATAGAATCAATATAGAGAGCAGGTGTGTCAAGAATCATGTGGCTTTGAGGTATGTATGTGTAGCCTCTTACAAGTAAATGTGGTAAATATGGGAAAGTGTGCAGTGTGCACATGTCACCACTTTCCTTTTAGGATGACATAGCATGCAAACATGCCATTATGTGGTGGTGGTGTTTGTATACATGCAAATACATCATACCAATATATATATATATGTCCACAGATTGTCCACCAGCATCTCCTTCATTGAATATATGCTTAGGTCTTACTAGCACCAACCCCACAGGCACAAAGCTGATGTCACATAGTACTGACATATATAGTGGTCTGGTATTTCACAGAGAACCATGACAGTTACAGAGGACAGTGAGTGAAGATAACCTTCAATTCACACAGCTATGAACCAAAACTGGTTTGTGCATGGAGCTTTTATTTGTATTCATATTACAAGGTACATCAAATACTCATCAAGCTTACTCTTCCTAGGTCATAACAAATGCAGCAGTATCACAGATGACTGAAAAATATACAAAGAACATGTTGGATGGACTGGGATTTCCTTAGTGCTTCACCAACAGCAATAACAATTTTGTAATTTTCTTTCATGCTGTCCCACCAATGTTAAAATAAATGGTAATTCCACTTCAGCAAATCCTGCTGCTGTCCCACAATATTAAAATAAATAACTGCAGCATTACAAGTAACTGTAATGTATATGAAATAAATGCTAAATAGCAAACGAGCCATTCCACATCCTTAAAATGGGTTCCTATCACATAGTTGAAATTGTACAAGTTTGAACCCCATATGGTAGAGACCATAAGTTCGAACTTGTACAAGTTCAAGCGTTTAAATGGAAATCTCCGTAAGGGGAAGTTTCCATTCATTTCAATGTGGTGCAATCTCGGAGTTGGTATATTTAGTTAGTGGGGGGTGTGGGTGGCACAGCCCCCCAAGTGTATGGTGCAAGGGGGCGTGCCCCCTGCTTACAACAGTTTATTTTGTTTTTACTTCTTTTTTTTTTTTTTTATCACTAGTCGTAGTTTTGTAACTACGAATGGAATGGTTCGAACATTTCATGTTCAAAGTTATAAAACTTAGACTATGTGATATAGACACCCTTAAAATAACTACATACATAAATATCTGAAAAATAAATCTATTCTAAAATTGCACTCGTTGACTATGAAGATCCAGGAAGCTTTACTCTCATTGGCTGTATACTTGGGCAAATCACATTGAGCCATTAGTTCTATAATTGAGCGGCTGATAGTGAGGCAGTTTTTTAAATTTCCATCTTATTTTATTTATTTTTTTTCTTAGTTTTGTAAAATTTACAAGCCATTTTGTGGAGAACAGCCAAGCAGAATATATTGGTGAGCAGTTGAGTGGGTGATAGTAATGGCACTGTTTTTTTTTTTTTTAATTTTTATTAGCATTAATGTCAACGGGCAGTCACAGTGGTGTAGCGGTTAGCGTTGCTGCCTCACAGCAAGAGGTTCTTCGGTTAAATCCTCAGCTGGGGTGCCTTCTGTGCGGAGTCTGCATGTCTTCCCTGTGGTCGCGTGGGTTTCCTCCGGGTGCTCTGGTTTCCTCCCACATCCCAAAGACATGCTGTAGGTGGATTGGGCACTTTAAATTGGCCCTAGGTGTGAGTACGTGCATTTGTGTGCCTTCCATGGAAGGTCGGGTGCTGTGCTGGAAACTCGACACCGTAAAACTCCACTGCCAGTCATGAGCTGACAGGTGATCCACTGTGGGAACCCCTAACTGGGAAAAACTGAAAGAAGAAGAAGAAGATTAGCATTTATGTCTCCAAAGTCAGCAATGGGCCTTAAGCAGTTGCTTATGTTACCTTGTGCTGGATCTGTCCCTAGCTTCAGATACTGCTGGGGATATTTCCCATAGGTTTTAATAAGTACAGTACTATAATATGTGGCTTTAGCTGTAGGATCTGAAGCTACTTAAAACTATACTCCACATCTATAGTCTAGAACAACTAGTACTAAAACCAATAAGGACCAATTTTCACACCAGAAGCCATATAAAATGATATTTCATTATTAAAAGTATTTATTAAACACAAATGAACCAGCATAGGTATTCAACCACATTCCACAAGTAACTGCTGCTTGATCTTTCAAAACTAGAAATGGCTCACCACATATAATAGGTCTGTATTAGATAACTGAATCTTTAGGTAATCGAATACCCAAAGCTCGACACCTAAACAGTGAAAGCTGTAAACCGCAAAATGCCACTTGTGAGAATATTTTCAAATGGAAAAAATTTGCTTGGCTGGACAAAAAAAAACTTTCAAGCCCTAATCGAGTGGGGGGCTTTGCTCCCCACACCTCCCATGTGGGTGGCTGTGCCCCCCACACCCCCCTAACTAAATATACCAACTCAAGATTGCTCTACACTGAAGAAAAGGGCAGATTCCCGATAATGGCCATGATGGCAATGATATAGATACCATATAATTATGGGAAGACCATTTCCACAGCCTAAAGTAAAACAAATTGACCCACCATATAGAAAACATAGACTGATTGTACCTATTTGTCCTTGAAGGCCCAGCACTCACTCTGTCATACTTTATCAGCATCCTTGCCAAAACCACTGCAAAGTGCAGTAAACTAATAAACCTGTTTATCAGCATCCTTTCAACTATCCAAGAAACTTCTTTTTCTGTTATACAAAGAAGAGTCAGACCATAGGCTAGTCCATGGCTACCTAATGGCATAATATGAAAAAAAAACATTAAGCAATGAGAAAAGGCCTGGGAAGCTTTGAAACAGGATACCATTATCTATAACCTTCAATAAGTATTGTTCACTCTCAGAAAATGTAGCATTATAGCTAAAAAGTGTGCAAAGGCATTATACTTAAGACTGAATCAAAACACTTTTCCTCTCAACCAAAAATCTTATGGGAAAAAAATAAAACAACTCACTGGAAAGATAACTAAATCTTACTCTGACCAAATTAACAAACATCGGATTAGCTTTACAAGCTCTATTAACGACTTAAAAAACATTCTTCTCTTATAAAAGAGATTATTGACGCCTATCTACTAAAGCACCATTAAACAACAACATAACAATCACCACAGTTGAGCAGATCCTTACCTGCCACAAGGAGACATATCTAACTTCCTCCCTTACTCTCCTCCTCCTTATCCACTGTTGGAATGTTCCATATCTAACTTCCTCCCTTACTCTCCTCCTCCTTATCCACTGTTGGAATGTTCCATATCTAACTTCCTCCCTTACTCTCCTCCTCCTTATCCACTGTTGGAACATTCCATATCTACTTCCTCCCTTACTCTCCTCCTCCTTATCCACTGTTGGAATGTTCCATATCTAACTTCCTCCCTTACTCTCCTCCTCCTTATCCACTGTTGGAATGTTTCACTCTGGCATTTGCTTTATGAGTGAGTAATAAACTCTCACACTTATAACATGGCAACATGTTTCAATACTACATGATATTTAATTTATCTTGATTTAACAATGGTATATGTTTATTATTCTACATGTCATATATGTATTAATATCCGTATTAATCTGTGTATTTGCAGTATATTGTAATATGATGTCAGTTTTCACACACACACACACACACACACACACACACACATATATATATATATATATATATATGTCTGTGTGCGTGTGTGTTTGTGTGCATATATATATATATATATATATTTATATAGATATAGATACACACACACACACACACACACACACACACACACACATGCACATATATATATATATATATATATATATATATATATATATATATATGTGTGTGTGTGTGTGTGTGTGTGTGTGTGTGTGTGTGTGTGTGTTGGGGGGTTAGCAGTTTGAGAATGCTGTCGTGTTGTGGCCTTATATCAATTTATTTGATACCCCTTAGCCCATGTGTCAGTCCTTCAGATGTCAGTCTTGGTCGCACTTAACCAGTACATACCCATGTTTGCATTAGGATTGCCTTATTATGAGGGCTGCTAGGTATGGCTTCCCAGTATGGTGATTGCTGTGGTCCACAGATATGATACTCCAAACAGGAATCTAGATTTTGGTGCAAAAAAGTACAATGTCACCACCTCATGATACACATTCACACGCAAAGTGAAGGTAGTGGTCCCTAGAATAATGTTCAAATGCCTGCATATCCTTCTACAGGGGCATGGGATAATGCTAGTAGGCAGCAGTTTCTGACATGTCATAGAAGCATATTTTCTTTTTGTTTCTTGTACCATTGCATCCTGTACCGATTTATATTTTACATTAGTAATACTAATCTTTTTTTCTCTCCCGCTTCCTCCTTTTGTCACTGCCTTCTTTATTGCTAGCCTTCTTTTTCCTGTTGTATTTGATGTTTGTTGTTTTATTTCTCATCATTTATGTTTCCGTTTTTCACAGAGTATAGCTTGGGTGAATACTCCATCATCAGGGTCAGCATTTTCCTATTAGGACTTTACCTGACTCAGGCCAGGCACACCATTGTGTATGGGGGGGAGGGAGTTGCATTGCCTGCAGCGGCTAGTGTTTACTCACAGGAAGTGAGTACTGTTGTTCCCTAAAGTGATACTGCCAGTGGGTGCACATTCTTTCACATATCAGGAGTTGGTGGCCGGGATTGAGAGTTGGTGAACTGGTGGCTAGAAACGCACATCAGCCACATGAGAGAGTCCTCATGCTGCTTGAAGAGTCAAACTCCTGTCTGAATCTACCTTCACCACCTCAAGGAGGGCCGAGTGGCATGGGTGGTCATGGTGCTAATTGACCTGTCCCTGTGTCTAGCTCCAGTTTATACACAACCTACCACCCATCATTGTCTGCCCCTTCCTCATTTGCTACCTCTTTCCCATCATCAAAGTCTTCTGTTTGTCTGCTTATCTGTAATTCCACTGTCACCCTCCAAACGTGTCAGCACCTGCCCTTTCAGTCTTTTTTTTGTGCTTCATATGCTCCCGCTTAAATGTCTTTTTCTTTACATCCCTTGTGTTACCCTTACATCTTTCCCCATCTTTACTTCTCCAATAAACAAACAAAACTAACTAACTAACTAACTAACTAACTAACTAACTAACTAACTAACTAACTAACTAACTAAATAAAATGAGTACCTGTCTCTGTGAAAAAATAAATATAGATGTAACTATAAATATATATTACATTACATTATATTATATTATATTATATTATATTATATTATATTATATTATATCTTTGAACCAAAGAAACTTCTCATCTTTACAAGAAAATGATTTGTATTCCAAAAACAGATTAACACTTTCATCCCACAGCAATCGGAGTATCTCCTTTTGTCCTAAGAGATTTGTTTTAACCTTTAGTACCTCGGTTTTAAATATTTTTTTCTAATATATTTTCTTCTTCCTCATCCTCACCATCCACATTCTTAATACTGTTACTACTACTGTTAAAGGAGGACAAGGGCCTAAAAAATAGGGACAGACTTTTATGATTGCTGTCATAAACTTAGAAAGTCACTAGTATAACAGAAATTGTTATACATTTTCTGAAGGATGTGAAGTCTGTAAATTATTTTTTTTTTATTTTGATCTTTAGTGATTTTCTAGAAAAGTATACATTTTAGGAGTAAAAGACAAAAAAAATGAGGAAAAATCTGTACATTCTGTGAAAATGAACATTTGAGAGATATGATGTGCAGACACTTAGAGGTGCACCTGTTACATGTTCACTAGTTCTCTTCACATTAGTCCCATATGTTATTGTAGAAATCTCTTTTAATCTCTGTCCCACTCCACTGGGCCTGACATCATTACCACAGTTAAGTTTTCTAAACAGTGGTAGTGTGAATCGTGACATTTTACCAATCTAATTATTAATCAGCTTCAGGACACATAGTGTTGAAAGGCATGGTAGTCTCAGCGCACTTGCAAAAAGCATGTTTCAGAATCCCATATACATATATATATATATATATATATATATATATATATATATATATATATATATATATATATAGCAAATACCTCACTCAGATATAATTATATAAATATAGATGTAGATATAAAATATGAATAACAAGTTACAAACAATGGTTAAATCTGCTGCCATGCATCCCAGAGTAAGAATTTTAGTATAATTTTGTTCCTTAACATTTGTATGTTCAGTTGTTAAGTTCTTTAGTGAAGGAAGGATAATAAAATATAATGACACCATAAGGAGCAGGAAGCAATAAATGTAACTACATAAATTTGTGATTTCTGGCAAATCATTGGTGATTGAAGTCAATAAATAATGAATGACATTTGAGTTTCAGACTTTGAATCCTTCAGAAAATGCATGTATCAATTATTTTAACAACTTTCTAAATTTATAAGAACAATATTTAAAATCTGTCTCTGATTTTGGGCCTTTGACCTCCCTTTATTTTTGACTTGTTCTTGCACTATATGTTGAGCGGTCTGGGTATAAATGAGTTAAGAAGCTGTTACTTTGCTGTAATTGGTAAGATTAGTGAACACGTTGTTGAAATTACCTTTTGTAATCAGTGCACATCCCCCCTGCATGCAATGTATATAATGTAAAGCTCTATTATGAATGTTGTGCTGTGTACAATGTATGCCAAGGGACTATAGTAATGTCAGCTCATCGGTTTTTAAAGAATCAGAAAAGGCAGTAGCTACTTGCTTGTGAGTCTGAAGATCAAAAGACTGTTGCCAATTGTCAAGGAGTTAAACCCCATTAGCTGTAATAATCCGATCATCTTGTACTTCATAATGTCCAGAGCAAAGTTACCTTTTCGGTTGCTATAGCACTGGACATCAGGTAATGGTTACAACTAGATCCTCATCTGTATAAACATAGGCAGAACACATTAACAAAATAACTAGTCTTAGCTTCTAGGCAGATTACCAGACAGAGCAAAAAAGAAAAAAAATCTTTGCCAGGCACGCCTGCGTTTGCCTTCTAAACTGCAGCATGCCTTCTTGTGTTTTGTACGGTGTGAAAGAGCAACTAAAAGTGTCATCAGAACCATCTGCTTAGTAAGCACGGTAGCAAATGCTCAGATTGCACTGACGTTGTTTCTGATGTGAAAGGTAATTCATCTCATTTGTTGTGAAACAATGGTGGATATAGAAACTGTTCATAAAGCAGACTTGGGGAATTTTATACAAGTGGAAAACTAATGGAACAGGACAAAGTCATCATATAGTGTCACAAATGAAGTAAATCTTTCTGCATTCTACATGCACTAGATGTACCAAGGATCTGATTCTAAAAAGCTAGTGATTAACATTAATGAAGCAGGTGTGTGTGTATATGAAATCTCTGAAAGCGAGAGAGAGAGAGAGAGAGACACAGAGAGAGAGAGAGACAGAGACAGACAGAGAGAGAGAGACAGAGAGAGAGAGAGAGAGAGAGAGAGAGAGAGAGAGAGAGACAGACAGACAGAGAGACAATGGTAGAATTAATTGGGAAAATAAAATATTCATTTTATGTCTGAGTTACAAATGACAAATCTTTGCAGCACTATCCTTCAGTTTGTAAGGCTATCTGATACCTCATACAAGTTACCTAATACAAACTATATTAAACACAATGAGAAATACTAATCTAATGAAGATTTGCCCAGGGTCGGTGTGGTTTAATCATGGGGGCGAAGCCCGAGTGATTAATTAAAGCCAACTGTGGATAAATCTTGAATATACCACAACCACAGAGTCGGTTATTACTATTATACAAAGACATTATTTAAGAAAAAATACTTACTTTTCTTAAATAATGTCTTTGTATAATGCTTCCGTGGTGCCCTTCCACATTTTTCCAGTATACTGGGGCTTTGTCGGATGTACTGCGTGTGCCTATAGGAATTGTGTTCCCACGTTTATGCAGTACATCAGTGTTGTGCAAAGAAAGAAACGGAGAACGGAAGATCTCCGCTGCTTTTTCTTTCTTTCTTTTTTTTTTTATTAAATATAAAAGGATAATCAGGTAAGTTTCAACAGTTTTGCATAACGTACTTGATTACCCTTTTATTTTTGTCTGCACCATCTCCCTCGTTCATTTGAGATCTTCCATTTTTAAAACATTTAGGAGATATACTAATGGAAAAAAGTCTGGGCGACCAGACCTTTTCCTGTTGGTATATTCTCGGATTTAAAACTGGTTGGGCTGACCAATCTACGTGCTGAGTTTTGAATATTAATGGCCAGTCATTATATAATGACAGTTCTAGAAGTGTAGGCTGTTTAACAAGACATTTAAAGTCTAGAAATCAGAAATGATGAAAATCATTGTTTGTTAGATGGATTAGATCCAAACTAGATTATGGAATAACAATATGGAAACTTTATAAGAAAACACACACAAGTAAATTGGAAAGAGGTAAGAATAAATATGACAACAGCATCCATGGATGTATAAACTTAAGTTATAATGAAGGACTAAAATATTGGAACTTCTATAGTGTCTCATATAGATATTTAATAAAACTTATTCAGGTATACAGAGCATTTAAAAGCATCTACCTCTGTGAATGTTTGGGGTTATCAAAAATCTGTAGACAACCTAGGTATGAATGAGATGTGAAATGGGTTCTCTGACAGACTAGCTGACGTTTACAGCAGATTATTAAATTATATTAAAACAAGCACTAATTCAGATATGTTTAAGCTCAGCTTGGACACTTATTATGGGAGCAGCTGTTTTGGAATATTGGCAGGCTTGAAGGGTATTATTGCCCATGCCTGAAATATTTGTATAACTATATATGTATGTATGCATAGTCAAAATGGATAAATGAAGTTTGGGACAAACTAATTTGTCCTGGTCCCGCTTTCAGGTAGTAGGGGTGGGGGAATATAGCTCTATGAGGATAATGGTTTGAGTGTTTTGTTATGTAGTTTATATTGCAGGGTTTGGGTTTAGTTGGTAAAGGGTTAAAGAGAAAGGGAGTTTAGGGGAAGTGATGTAGGGTAGGGAGGGACTTAGAGTAGTGTTAAGTGGTAGAGCTTAATACCTCCTCTAAGCTATAGAGCTATATCCCCCCACCCCTACTACCTGAAAGCGGGACCAAGACAAATTAGTTTGTCCCAAACTTCATTTGCTATCCTATCCTTAACAAATTGTGAGCTTTTATCAAACAAAAAAGCATAAAGTTTGTAAAAGATTTACAAATAATCTATCTTTTACACATGATTGATTTTCTTTCCTGAAATGAATGCATACAGTTAATGGACAAAAGTCTTTGGTAAACCTCACACATCTAAAAACATTTCTCTCAACCACCCCAACTCATGTTTCCTGTCACTTTGAGCCTGGAGTACACCTCCATTACCACACTGTTTTTCCTTATTCTCTGCTACTTATCTTACTCAATATTTAATTTACCTTTATTTTGTAGTTTCAGTCCATGACTATATGCTATTTCCTCACTGTTTGTCTCCATTCCACCTTCTGTTACCAATCTATTGTAAATAATCATAATGTTCATCTCCCATTTTACCTCTGTTAATAATCTAGCATATGTAGTCATAATGTTGTTGTATTTGCTGCTGTTGTATTATATATCCTGTATCATTGTAACATATTTCTTGTCTGTATGTGTTAAACATGGAGCTTTTCTCCCCAGGCCTCCACTGAAAATGGATTCTTCTGGCTCAGTGGACTACCTCGGTAATCAAATGCAATAAATAAATAAATAAATGCATAAATAAATAAATAATAAGCAGAGTTAATGCTCCCACACAACTTAATAAGAATGCAGGTTCCTTGCCCTTTATGACTAATCATTTTACAGTTCCCAAATTATTATTTTGAATATCTGTCCCTATTGCATGTACTCTATTGCTTTTTCAGAACTACATTTAAATTTCCCATCGGTTTCTTGACTATGCCAATGTTTATGTTTTTAATTTTTATATACTGATATTGGTCTCTACTAATAACTAATTTTAGAAGTTTCCATGCATCTGTTGCATGCTAAAATAAGCACAGCATAGCAGTTTCCCCTAGCTGAACGCAATTATTTTTCAGTACTTTTATATATAATTTCTTTAATTATTCTACAATTATAACAAATGACATGAAGTGGGCGGCCACGGTGGTGCAGTGGTTAGCATTGCTGCCTCACAGCAAGAGTTTCTTTTTCTGGTCTCGGGGCTGGGGTGCCTTCTGTATGGAGTCTCATGCATGTCCCCCTGTGGTGCGTGGGTTTCCCTCCGGTTCGGTGGTTTCCCCCCACCACATCCCAACATGCTGCTGGTGGATTGGACCTCTAAATTGGCCCCCCTAGGGTCTGTGTGTGCCTGCCTTCTGTGGAAGGTTGGGCGGGCTGGCAACCTTCTTCGACTATAAAAAAACTGCACCATTTCAATGTGCAGACAAGGTGATCCACTGTGGCGACCCCTAACCGGGAAAAAGCCGAAAGAAGAAGAAGAAGAACAAATGACATGAAATGGTTAGACTGTTGCTGTTTTCTGTCTCTAACCATCATTTCTTTATAGTGTTTTATGTGGCAAATCCCTCAGTTAATTTACTATGTGTTATGAAGTCTGACAACTAGGATCTTACAGAGACCAGTGTGGATGAACATGCATTCTCTCTCTCTCTCTCTGTCTGTGTCATCTGTATAATTTGGTTTATGTATCTATGATCTCTGCTAAGGTTTTGATATTTTCACACAGGTAATTTTTTAGCCATAGGAAGATAAATCAGTTCTACTATGAAATGTTAAACTCCATAATCCTGAGGAGCTGAAATGCTGAAAAATAATGGCCAAAACTCAGAAGGATGGAAAAATGATATATTTATTTTGGGAAGGGGCCATCTGCATTCCACCCCCAATCTTATATATACCAACTTCATAGTCCCACCAACTTGAAGAAAGGCATAATATTCCAAAATAAGTGAAACACTGCCAGTGTACATTTCTAAATTATGCCTGCTGTTTCTTCCTGTTGAAAAGAGCAACTGACTTTGTATTCTTTCAGCCTTGTTTTATCATCATCCTACTGAAGCTCACCGAATATCTCTCAGCCACTTATAGAGAAACTAGAAAAATTAGTTATTAATTAATCCTATTCTCTGTAGGTTAGTGTGTTAAAGCAGTGTGAAGGGCTGATGTAGTCTGAAAGCTCAAGAGGGATCTATTGTAGAATGCACATTGGTGCAAAAAGGATATATTGAGTGTTTGTTAGAGTCCTTCTTTTTCAAATTTTCCGTTGTGTACTTTAGTGCATCAGTGAATTTAAGGAGTAAATATTTATGATGATTTTTAACTTTTTCCTGGAATGTTTCATCTATACAGTACGTAGTAGCAAGCATGGTTTTTGCACTAACATTTCCAGTAGCTATAACGTGATTAAAAATACTGGCTTTCCATCAACTTTACTGCCAATAGTCTAGAGTAACAATGCTATCTCTTGACAAACTTCTGTGACAGTATGAAAAGTCATGTTAGTTATGTGATTTTTGTTTAATTTAATTTTATTTTGTTTTATTTTTATTTTATTGTATTTTCCATTTGTTAAACTGATCTAGGTGAGCTGTTTTCAGGCTTAAAGTGGGGACTTTTAACGCAAAATGAGAAATACTAAAATGATATAGTTGCTTAAAGTTGAATGACTAAGAAATGATGCTAGTGAAAAAGAAATGACTCTGTGATTACGTTTGACAAAGACTACATGCATACTAATATTTTCTTCAGCGAATGATGCAACATTAACAGTATATACGAAATACGTAGTTATTATGTCACTTATGCAATATTTATACCTTTTTAGGTATGAAGTATCTACAGGAAGAGTCGGTACAATGTTTACAATGTGTTAAGTTTACATGTATGTGAAAGAGGGAGGGGAGGAAGTAGAGAGAGGTAAAGGAAAGGGGGAGTGGGTGGATAAAATAGAGGAAGTAACAAAAAGGCATGATGATTGTAAAGAAGAAAATGTCAAAGTTTATGATGTCCAAGTTACATTATCCTTTTTTAACATTTACAGCCGTCTGTATTATGGATATTTTTTGAATCAGTTTTGGAATTCTTGGAAAGAGGGGGTTGGATGGAGCTCTGATAGGACGGTGTCCCATATGTGGGGGGGGGGCAATGCTGAGAAACTGTGGTATGTAATATGTAACTTATTTCTAAGGCAAGTATAGAGGATGTTTCCTATGAGTAGGAACATAAGTTGCAGTTGTTGATCCTTTCTGTTAATCTACTGGCAAAATGGGAAAAGTTACTAGATAAAACAGTTTGTAAACAAGGAATGCAAACAGAAGAGTTGATCGTTGCTGCATTGGAAGCTGTTGATAGGATGTTGCAGTGATGCTCTCTAATTTACAAATATTGCTGGTTGTGGTTTGTAAGGAGTTGAATTTTTTCTTTAAAGCATTTAGCTATGATTTGTAAAGCAGATGTCTTTCTGAGACAAAAATCAGAATACCTTCAAGCAGTTAAACATTTTGATAATATTTTCATTGTATTTAATGGAATGTTCTGTTAATTAAAGTATGCTGCATTGTGTACGTTTGCAATCCAAACAGAATAAGCAGTAATAAGCAATAATAAGCACCAACTTTGTAATGTTCCCTTTTGTATGGCATAACATTTTTAAAGCAGCTGACTTGAATTTTCATTTGTTTACTTATTTCACTGATGGGTAGTGGAATTAAAAGCAAACTGTAATGAAAAAACAACTGGGCTGCATTTCCACTGCTACTATGAATTTATGTAGCAGCTGCAAGTTTCAGTTATTGCTCAGCTGATGTAGACAATGCTGATGGTAATGTTTTAAAATCAGTATGATAGTCTGATCACTGGAAATCTATGAACGTGCTGTTCATGTATACCACTTAATTCTTCCAGGGATATGGCAATGAAGGATTCCATTTAATGTTTCAATGCCAGTGCGACTCTGACTTATAAAAAAGAATTTGCATCATAGTTTCCAAACAGATTCATACTTTTATTACACATTTTAAAACCTTGCTGCAGTTTAACCCTTATATGAGATTGGAATTGGAGTATTTTCTCATTGATAGAACAAGAACAGTTGTCCATATATGCTTGATTTTTACAAGGGGCAGAGCTACATCAGCATTTCTAGCCAGCTTCCATGATTTTCTTACATGTCCCTTTCCTCAGACATGTGCACACATGATATGTATATTATATGTATGTCTGTGTGGGTTTAATCTTGTGAACCCTAATGATTCGCAACCAACCCAGTGAAACTCCTGAACAGGTTTTCACCTGGATGCTGCAGAGGGCCATATTAAATGTTCTCTTATTTCCTTGTCCTTCAGACAATTTTACTGAATGTCCAGTCAAATGAGCTGCTTATTCAAGCCATGGTTTCCTGAAGTGTCTGGCAGTTGGTGCAGAGGGTTACCTCTGTGAGAGGTATTTGCTGTAGTACAGGGTTTAATTCCCTCACCTCTGTTTAACCATGTGTGACCTTGAGACATTGCTGTTGAGTTACCCCTGAAAAAGGGACAGTGCATCCAGTGGGCCTACCTATCTAACAAATGGGAATCACTAATAGCAGGCCAGTGATATGTTGTATTCATGTATAAAGGTTGCAGTTCACTTGATCGTCAGTAATTTGCATAACTGAAGTGAACTGTAGTTCATTTTGTGAAAGGGCTATATGCACAAAGAATGTTTTGGACCACTTTTAAGTTGATCGACAGAGGTAAGTGGGTTTGTGGTGAGGCTGGGAATTTGTGTGCTGGGGTTAAAGTTAAATTACATTACTAAGGTGGAGCAATAGGGCAATGACAGAAATTAGAGAAGGAGAAAAGAAAACATGTACAAATGAGGAATGTATTCTTTGAATGGGGTAAGAGGGCTCAGAGGGCACATATGGCACGACTTAAGTAAGATTTCTAATAATGACCAGGGCAAACCTGACTAGAACATAGACATTTTATTGAGAGAGCAATAGAGTAATGAAAGAAGAAAGTAATTCACCCCCATAAATTTATGAAACCAGTTAGTATTTGTGTAATAATTGAACATCAGTTTGTAATAACACATCATGTAACATGCAGTTTTATCAGGGGTAATTTATTATACATGTGCTAAGAATTATATAGGAGAAACTACACAAAGTATTAAAAGGAGAATTTGTGAATATTTAGGGGACATTTAACATAAGCAGGTTACAAGTCCCATTGCAAAACACTTTCAATAGAATTTTCATACAGTAGATGATATTAAATTTGAGATTCTGTTACAACATCCTGGAAATTTAAGAAGAGATATAAAACAATGGTGGAGATGTAAAGAAATGTACTTTGTTTTGAAATATCAATTGTATCAACATACAAGATGTAAAGAAATGTACTTTATTTTGAAATATCAAATGTTTCAACCTAAGGTCTTGAATACTGAGATTATTTGGAATTTTTTCATGATATTGCCTCTTTAAAATGCTATCAATGGAATGATATTTAAGTCACAAGATCACTTACAAGAGTGACCAGCATGTAACTCAGGTAGACTTACTCCTAGCAAGAAATGGGTACCAGGGTAAAGTGTGAGATTTCAAAGTTATCCTGAAGGAGAAAATAGTCCTACAGCATAAAAACTGCTCGTGTTCACAATCAGCTCAAGCAGCGCTCAACAAAGATTACACCAAAGACCTTAAATTTGACATGATCAAAAGGCTAGAGATGTTTAAGAAAATACAGAGGGCTGTAGTACCTCAGGAAGAAGAAGAAGTAGAAGAAGAAGATGATGATGATGATGATGATGATGATGATGATGAAGAAGAAGTTGAAGAAGGTGATCTGAGACACACACTCTACCAGCTTCTGGAAAGTGACTCAGCAGCAGGCTGAAATAAACTATTAGTCTGCAATGCAGCAGATACCCTTCATATCACAGCAACACTCTGTTCACCAGTCCACAGGATATTAAAGGCAGACGAAAGGAATATTTCCAATAGAGTTTTAATAAAGAAAGCCCTACAAGTTGTACTACCCCATACACAGCCGAAAATGAAAGAAAAAGAAGATCCACCCTTGAAGAAGTAAGAACAGCAGTAAGGAAAATAAAGTCAAGGAAAGCAGCAGGCTCAAAAGAGGTCACAGCAGATATGGTCAAAATGGTGGCTCATTTAAGTGAGAAATGGTTCCTGGAGGTACTTGTAGCAGTATGAAGAGACAGGTATATCCCAGATTACTGGATAATAAGCATGCTAGTTCCAGTGTACAAGAATAAAGGGGGCATTCTCAAATGAGAGAAGTACAGACGTATCAAACTCTGGTCACACTACAAACAAGTGATGCAAAGACTGATTGATAACTGACTGACTGGCTTACCTGAATACCAGTCTTATGTGGGCAAAATGTAATGACTGAAAACAGGAAAGAGGGCATCCTTACTCACTCTGTTTCCATGCTGAAGTGATGAGGCCTTCCCAGCAAATTGTAAATGTTTTCTTAGATGTAGAAATGCCAGAGTTGTATATTTCATTAGATTTGTGGAATGAATAACTGTCCTTTTCTAAGAATGGACTGAAGTAACTCTTTCCTACCACAGGCTGCATTATTTTATCTTAGAATGAAACTCTGTTCTAGAGGCTTGGTTTTAAAGAAAAATTCAGTTTGGGTTTGAAATCCTTCTAGCTACCATGGAACAATGAACAAGGGCTACTGTTGCTCATCCCTCTCTAACATAGATGACAAACAGGCAGGGTGTTTCATTCAGATGCTTTATTACATAGAAACACATCAGGATGGATAGCAGCATCATAAAATATAAACAAACTGGTTAACAGACAGACCTTACAGACATACATCCTTACATCTCAACAGTTTACTACAAAATTGCATTCAGACTCACACATGCTCAGAATTTATACACGTGTGCAAGCACTTGGATAGCTTCTTAAAGATACATACACACATTGATCTACATCCTCCCTCTTTAAAAGAATGGCCTTAGTAAAAACAATATTAGAGTTAGCCAGGGAATTGTTATGGCTAGGCTTGTATAGGCCCTAGGGCTGATAGCCTAGGACCAACCTATGAACCTATAAACAGTGTGGGAAGAAATAGCCAGGAAATTGTTATGGCTAGGCTTGTATAGGCCCTAGGGCTGATAGCCTAGTACCGACCTATCAACCTATGAACCTATGCATTACTATAGACAATACAAGCAAAACACAATGTTCATGTGCAAGTTGCCTTGTATTTGTTACATGGTCTGGAGATATGACCGGATTTCATAACATAACAATCTGGACAGAGTTTAGCAACAGGGACAGTCTTTGGTAAATACCTCTTATCAGGAACTTCTGGATTTGTCACAGGAATGGGGATACTCTTTGGAACTTTGTCTGGAATTGGAACACCGGACAACTCACTCTGAGATAAAGAGTCTTTCTCACAGGCTATGTGCTGTAGTATAGGCTCAGAGATCGGTCAGAAATGCTTCTGATTCTGCCTAAACTCTGCTCCTTGTGATTCCACAATGTATGATCGTGGCTCTGGGCAAATACTCTTCACGACTCCAATCCAATTATAACCTTTGGATGTTTGCATCCTTACCACTTCTCCTTCTCGTAATGGATTGAATGGTTTGTTGGTTTTACCATAGTACAACTTCTCAGTTGAATGCTTCTTCAACAGATTGGTTTGAACTGACCTGTTGTTCTTGACACATGTAACCAACAGCTGACTACTGAATGGTAATGTGATTCTGTTTTTTCTTGACAGAAGTCTCTGGGCAGGTAAACCAAGATGTTTATCACGAGGAATGTTTCTAAACATCAGGGAGGGTGGCCTAATGGTTAAGGTGTTTGCCTTACAAACACAAGGTGCAGGGTTTGAGTCTCACAAGGGATAATTGGCTAGGCTTACAATGGCTCGCAAGGGCAGTTAATCTAGTACTAACCTATGAACCTATAAGTGTTGATGAGATAAATCCAGTACATTAAAGAGATTCAAGAAAACATCACTATTATCTCATTTTAACTTCTCAAGTAACTGTTTTGCACTTTTAACTGCACGTTCTGCCAAACCATTTGACTGAAGGTACTCAGGGCTACTCGTGACATGAGTCATGTCTCATTTTTCGGCAAATCTTTTGAACTGTTGGCTTTTAAACTGTCTGCCATTGTCAGAAATAACTTTGTGCAGACTACCATGGACTGTGAAATGACACTTGATTTTTGTAATAACTGTACTGGATGCTAGATTGGGAAGTAGGTCAATCTTGAACAAATCAGAGTAAGAGTCAACTAACACCAAATAATGTTGACCATTCCACTAAAAAATGTCAGTGGCTGCTATCAACCAAGGTAGTTCAGGAATCTGGTTTAGCTGAAGTGATTCTTTCTGTTGATGTGGTTAGTACTATTACCCACAGTACAAATAAAAGTACTTTCTCAATATCTTGTGATATAGAATGCCAAAATACTAGTCCTCCTTTCTTCCTTCTTTTGGTAGAGTCGGTTCCTGGGTAACCACAATGCAAGGTAGTAATGTACCCTTGTTGCAAGGACTTTGGAACAATTACTTTTGGACCTTTCATAATGATACCTTTGTCAGACAAAATCTCATCTCTGTATGAAAAATAAGGTTGCACATCTTGAGGTAAACTAGATTGCTTTGATGGTCATCCTTGATTGTTAAAGTGGTTAAGCCTCTGTAAAACTGATCTGTGACTGTGTGATCTCTCAGCTCTTCAAGATATGTAGAAGTAAAATTTCTCACTTCCATGACTTCAAAATTAAGGTTCTCATTCTGATGCCATTATGTGGTGTTTTTGGGTGATCTGGATAATGTATAAGCAAGATAAAGAAATTTGCCTTTCTTGTAGACAAGAGTGAAATTATACTTTTGCAATCTCAGCATCATACGTTGCAGTCTGGCTGTAGCTGAATGCATAGGCTTTCACAAGATAGTGACTAGAGGTTGGTGGTCTGTTTCAATCTAGATAGGTCTACCACAAGCATAATAATGGAACTATGAACATGCAAACACAATTGCCAAAAGCTGTTTCTCAATCTGAGCATACTGCATTTCAGTTGGGTAAGAGTTCTCGATGCATAGACAACAGGTTGACCATCTTGTAGAATGACTGAGCCAAGACCAAATTTTGAAGCATCACATGAAAGAGTAACTGGTTTGTGAATATCATAGTATATGAGAGTCGGTGGACTAGCAATTCTGTTTCAGGACATCAAATGCTCTTGGTGTTGCTCAAACCAAGACCAGGATACATCTTTATGTGTCAGCTCTCTAAGCAGTGCTGATAGCTGGCTCAAGTCTGGAATGAACTTGCCTAGATAGTTAACCATGCCAAGAAAACATTGCAGGGCTTGAACATTGTCTGGATTTGGCATCTGGAGAATGGCTGCTTGCTTAGAAGGGTTTGGTTGTAGGCCTGAACTAGTAAATAAATGATGAACATAAGTAACCTCTTGTAGCCTGAATTTGCATTTCTGTGGCTTGTGCTTAAGATTCACTTGACGTGCTCTTTCCAGAACTTTTCTGAGGTTTCTGTCATGCTCAGCTTCACCATTACCTCCTACGAGTATGTCATCTACTATGATAGCACAAGGATACCCAGAAAAAAAGTTGCTCCATTGCACGTTGAAAAACTTGACTAGCAGAATTTATCCCAAATGGCATTCTCAAAAATCTGTACCTTCCAAAAGGAGTACTGAACATAGTTAGCATTGAGGATTTCTTGTCAAACTAAATTTGCCAAAATGAACCCTTTGCATACAAGACAGAAAAAAACAGAGGCATTTGGCATCAGAGCTGCAACTTCTTTGACTGTGTGCATTGGATGATGAGGTATTTTTAGTGCTTTGTTCATGTATCATGAATCAGTACATATTCTGATGTCATCTGAGCTTTTCTTAGGAGCAACCACAATGGAAGATACCAATTGAGTTGGTTCTGCAACTGGACAAATCAGACTGTGTCTTATCTAACTCAACTTTGGCACTGTCCTACATGGCTATTGGAACTTTTTGTGCTGGCCTGATAACTGGACTGACATCTGTGTCTAACTTCATGGAGCACACGACTGGTAGTTTGCCTAATTTGTCTTTGAAGAGATCACCACAGGTAAAAAAAATGTACTGGACATTATCAGAGTAGTGGTCTTTCAAGCTGACTTGGTGGAGTTCCTTATTAAATGCAAGCAGTCCCATTTTCAAACTGTCTCTGAGCCCTAATAATGAGTCGATCTGCCTCATGACCACATAAAATAACAGGTCTTAGCTTCTTCCAGCAGAGTAACATGAAAGCACTACTGAGCCTTCAGTCTGAATTTCTTCACCACCATAACCAACAAGCTTCACACACCTTGCCAGATTAAGCCATTCACCATGGCACACTAGCAAATGTTTCTGCTGACATAATATTGCACTTAGAACCTGTGTCAACTTTGAGCTCTATGGGATTTCCATTTAATCGAACAGTACAAAATACTTCATTCCCTGCTCTTAAATCAACTGTGTTAACTGTTTCATGAAGCACTGACACACCATCAACATACAGAGTACGGCTGCAGCTCTCTAATTGATCACTTCATTTCTTGGATTATTCCCTTTTACTAAAAGAATGTGGGCCTTTTGATTTACAAAACATCTTGAAATTTATTTATGTATTATTTATTTATTCCTGTTTGATGACCGGGGAGGACCACTGGGCTCTGGGAGCCTGTTTTCAGTGGAGGCCCGGGGAGAAAAGCTCCAACAATACAAAGTTACATGAATAATTACTAAGAAACTTTGCATTACTGATAAATAAACAGGTAGCATTCATAAAGAAACAAACAATTACAATTTTGTTTTGGTGTAAACGACAGGCAAATAGCCTTGAGGCTAGATTTTACAGTATAGTTATTTATACATAATACAAATGAGCAAGGTTAGCTAGGTGAGAGGTTAGCCAGGAGTAAAAGTGGAGGAGACCTTGAGAGGTATAGGGTGAAGAGTACAGTTGCATTTCCTGTTTGAGTGAAGGTGAGAATAAAGAAGAGTTTTAAAGTTTTCGAGGTTATCGCAGGTCCTAAGAGTGGAGGGAAGAGCATTCCATTTTTTGGCTAAGGTGAAGGAAAGCAGAAGTTGACCAGCTGGGTGCTTGGGTTTGTGGATTGTAATTAGGTTTTGGTGGGTAGATCTAAGTGTTCTATGGGGAGTATATGGTTGTAGGATATTGGATAGTGCAGGGCACTTGGAAGGTTGGAATAATAGTCTATAGGCAGTCATGATTTGGAGAAAGTCAAGTTGGTTATGGAGTTCAAGCCAGTTTAATGAGTGAAGGGAGGAACAGTGATGAGAGGAAGATTTGGCTTTGGTAGCAAATATGGAGATTTTATTGTAACATTCTTCTAGTTTGGAGGATAGTGAGGAGGATAAATTAGTAAGCAGAGGGGCGCCATACAGTAGAGAGAGAAGGAGATAAGTAGTGGCGAGAGTTAGTCTGGTAGCAGGAGAGAGGAAGTGGTTGTTTCTATAAAGTAGGCTGAGTTTTATGTGGGTTTTCTTCATGTTTAACTGGATGTGAGTATTCCATTTTAGGTGTTCATCAATGGTTACACCAAGAAGTTTGGCGGAGGAAACGACCTCTAAAATGAAGTTGTTATGGCTGATTATTTGGAATGAGTTTTTATCAATAGGGGAGGATTTAGAAGGAGAGAATAGAAGGATTTTAGTTTTGTTAGCATTTAATGAGAGGAGATTTTGGAGCATCCAGTTTTCGGTAGTTGAGAAGGCTGTTCGTGTCAGTAGTTGGAGATCTGTTAAGTTGGAGGCGCAGCAGATCAAAGTAGAATCGTCAGCATACTGAACAATTTTAGTATTGGGTATGGCCTTGTAAAAGTCATTAATAAAGATGCTGAATAGAACTGGGACAAGTATGGATCCTTGGGGTACCCCAGTTGGGGTAGGATGGAAGGTGGAGGTGCCCTGGCCCCATTTGACAGCCTGGGACCTGTCGGAAAGATAACTGGAGAATTATTACACTTATTGCATTTGTGGCATTGTTGACCCAAAGCTAAACACTTTACCCTTTTAGATTTATGACCTCCACTACAATTAAGATAGTTGGCAATAAAACGAGGTTGGGGCCCATACTTTGATATTGCTGACTCACTCTTATGTTTCACTGAGACTGTGCGAACTCTGGAATGTGCTGGAAAATTCTGGGGTTTACCAGTAGGTGCTGCAGGGGTTACAGTTTCTGCCATGTGTTTGGGCCTGTTTCTTTTAACCATGTGCTGCATGCTGTCAACATGAGCTTTGTCACTGTGCCTTCCACAGCTGTTCTCATATGCAAGCATATTTGTGTGCTTTTCTATAAGCTCATATATCTGACAAATCTCTATGGCCTTATTCAAAGTTAAACCATTGCCACAAAGAAAAATCTTTCTCACAGCATCACCTTTAATACCACACACGTTTGTCCTTTATCAGCTCATCCCTTAAATCATAAAATCATAAAAAAATCTGCATGTTTGACCTTATTTCTCAAGTCAGTTATATATGCTGCAAAAGTTTCACCAGGCTTTTGATCCCTTGTATAAAGTAAGTGCCTTTCCATTGTAGCATTTGTCTGGGGATTACACATTTCTCTAAATTCATGTTTCAAGCACTCAGGGTCCTCCCTTGACTCAATCAGTACAACAATATGTTGGCTTTCCCCCTCTCCTGTATAGAAAGCAGGTGCATACACAAGTGAATGCTCTTTATCAGAAAATGCAGCTTGTATGAAAATGTGAAGTTGCAATAGAATTAATATGATACAATAATCAGTTATTGATATATATAGATATAAATATACATTAGATATAGATATAGCTACATGTATATATGTATATGTGTATATATATCTATATATATATAACTATATATATATATTTATATATATATCTATATCTATATCTATATATATATATATATATATATATATATATATATATATATATATATATACACACACACACACACACACACACACACACACACACACACATCCATATTGAGCTACTTAAAAACAGAGATAGAAGAAAGATAGCTGGAGAGAGAGATAGATAGATAGATAGATAGATAGATAGATAGATAGATAGATAGATAGATAGATAGATAGATAGATAGATAGATAGATCTCTCTCTCTATATATATATATAGGTGTTTATCAGTGTGTTGTATAAAGATTTGTTTGACAGTTTGCTGAGATTTGTCAATATGTCAAATGCATTCATTACTGAGTATGTTATATGTTAAAAACAGAAAGTTGTCTGGCAGTTAGCACAGACGTTAAGGTTATGAGCTTTAATTCTTCTGGTGCAGTGTTTGATTCCTTCAGCTTTCATTTGTCTACTGTGTGACCTTAAACAAGTTACTTAACTAGATATTGCTCTGGAGTCACTCCTGAAAAAGGAGTGTGTGCACAGTGGGTTTACTTAGTCAACAAGTTAGTACTGTTATTAAGCAGGAAGCTCACATATGATTACAGTAAGAGCTAAACAAGAGTTAGATTTTGTGGTTTGTGTGTGTGATTTTTTTGAAGTGTGTGTAAAAATATTTGTGGGTTAGCATTTGAGTAAGACCTAGGATAAGGGACATATGTAGTGTTGTCCACGTGTGGTATTCTATGTGTTGTATGTCCGAGGGTCTTGTTTAGCAGCAGGGTTAGAGCAAGGGCTTTTTTAAGGCATGGTGTAGGGTTGGGGTAGGTTCAGGAACATAGTTAGGGTTAGCACACATTAGTAAGGATGGGCACAGGGACAAAAACTCAACATTATCACTATTCAGTCAGATTTAGTCTTTAGTTAGTGTCTGGGTTAAGGGACTGGAAAATGAAACTATTTGTTTTCTATGTCTGAGTATTTGAAAGTCTGATGCTTTTTTATTTTGGCAGGTATCCTTGCAAAGTGACTCATGTATTCCACAGACTGGGGTGTGTGTGTGTGTGTGTGTGTGTGTGTGTGTGTGTGTGTGTGTGTGTGTGTGTGTGTGTGTGTGTGTGTGTGTGTGTGTGTATATATATATATATCTATATATATATATCTATATATATATATATATATATATATATATATATATATACATATATATATATATATATATATATATATATATATATATATATATATATATATATATATATATATACATACAGTAAACTCTCGGTTAACCAGCACTCATGAGGATTGGTAGATACCCGATAAACTGTAATTTTGGTTGCTTTAGAGTTACTATCAAAAAAATAGGTCTGACTAATACTGTACCCCATACTATTTGTTTGGTTTGACTGGTTCTTAGATTGGGGAGATCATCAGTCTTTTGGCTTTTCCTGGTTAGGTGTCGCCATAGTAGAACTCCGGTCTGCTATTGATTGTTAGTGTATTTTTTCAGTGCTGAGTTGCCAGCCCAACATCCACCCTTCAAAGAAGGCACACCTACTCACGCACGCACCTACCTGCATGTCTTTAAACGTCATGCGGGATGACATGCAGACTCAACACAGACGGCGCTCCAGCCGAGAATCGAATGGGGAACCTATTGCTGTGAGGTGACAACGCTAACCACTGCACCACCACGACCGAGTGGCTATCTTCCTTTTTAAAAGTTTAAAACTATAAAATCATAAGGTATGTTTCTGCGGGGGGGGGGGGGTTCATAAAGTGCAACACATGAAAATTGTACTGTATTTCTTTGATTATTTTTCTGGTTGCTTAAGAGTTCTGGGTACTTGAGTTCCGGTTAACTGAGAGTTTACTGTATGTGTGTGTGTGTGTGTGTGTGTATATATATATATATATATATATATATATATATATTTTTTTTTTTTTATTTTATTTGCTCTTTGCTTTTCTTGGTATTCCTTTTAAGTAAAGTGTTTTCATGTAGTGATTTTTTGGATGGTATCTTATTTTCCCACTTTGAAATAGTCAAAATATTAATGTAACTGTTAACTAGGGCCATGGCAACAAAAGAACGTGGCCCCCTCCGAGCATATGTCCGGGGCCCTTTACACTATCCCTCTGAAATTAACATTTTATTTGCCACATTGTCCACACACATCAACAAATGCCTTAAGACCAAGCTAAAAATAATCATAAACTACTAGAGCTTAGTGCTTACACAAGACCAAGCTAAAAATAATCCTAAACTACTAGAGCTTAGTGCTTACTATATTGTAACTATAATAATAAATCCAGTTCTTCAGTTGCATAAATATGCACGTCAAAAGACTGCTTTCACCCAATGAACTTGCGTATGCTGTATTCATCATTAATGAAATACATGAAATGTAATTCTAAAAGTTGTATTGCAGTGCAGTTGGTCCATGACTGTTCAGTTAGCATAATGCACACAAATTTGCGTACAAATTATTAACAAAACATGTCTGGAACAGAACAAGGTGACAAATGTCTTCTTAGCATGCTAACATATATACAGGGTTCATATTATGTATACATAGGCCTACAGTGTACATGTATTCCATACACCGTTAGCGTATTTACGCAAAGCTCTTCTTTTGAGCTTTGTTTTCCACAAATTGATTAACCAGTGCATCATAGTCCAGAGATCTGGCAATCTTGTTTTCGACTGAGATAACTGCAAGTGCAGAAAGCCTGTCATCTGTCATGGTTGAGCACAAGATATTCTTGATCAGGTTCATCCTGCTGAAGCTCCTTTCAGCACCAGCGACAGTAACTGGTGTGGTCAGAAGAATTCTGATGCAAATGTAAAGATTCAGATAGGCCATGGAACATATCATCATGGAACTCACAAACAAAGACATTGGTAATCTCCAAACTCTGGACCCTACCCAGTTTGGATTTGTAAAAGGCAGATCATGTCTCCTAAACCTGATTGACTTCTTTGAAGCAGTCACCAAAGCCATAGATGAGGGTAAAATGGTTCACACAGCTTATCAAGATTTCGCCAAGGCTTTCAACACCATCCCCCACTCTGGAATTATAGACAAGCTCACTAAACTAGGTATAAATCCCTATGTCACAAGATGGGTTGCCAACTGGCTCATGGACAGAATACACACTGTGAAAGTAGCAGATTCCAAATCCGATTTAAGACCAGTGACAAGTGGAGTACCACAGGGTTCAGTCCTGGGTCCTCTCCTGTTTGGTATCTACTTCTCTGAAGTGCAGGCTAACACAGAAGGTCTTTGACTAACAAAGTTTGCAGATGACTGCAAACTAGGAGCCATAATAGAAACTCCTAATGATGTGGAGAAACTACAAAAGGGCCTCACTGGGACAGATACTTGGTGTCAAAGCCATGGCCTGAAGCTCAATGCCAAAAAGTGTATTGTCATCCCCTTTGGTAAAAACTCTGTACCCATGAACTACCACATAGCTGGTAGTCTACTTAATGCCAAAAATGTGATAAGAGACCTTGGGACACAGGTGGACAGTCTCTCCTTTGATAATCACATCGCCACAGTGGTCAGGAAATCCTTCTACATGGCTCATCTCATCACAAAAGGATTCTCATCCAGAAAAAAAGAGGTCATTGTTCCCCTCTACTCATCACTCATTAGACCCATTATAGAGTACAATGCCCCTTTTGGTATGTACCTCACAAGACATCTACAACAACTGGAAAAACCACAGAAATACCTCACAAAGAGGATTACTGGCCTCAAACAGATGCCCTACGCAGACCATCTATAAAAACTACAGCTTTACTCCATCACATATCGCCTACTCAGGGGCAATCTCTGCCTAACATGCAAAGCTATGTCAAACCCAGAGCTGTTGGACATGCTCCACTTAAAGAAATCCCAATCCCTCCGAGCTACACGGTCTAGGAACCTAAACCTTGTCACCAAAATAAACAGAACATGCTGGAGGGATAGATTTCTGTCCCAGAGACTTCCCATGCTCTGGAACAGACTACCTATCTATGTCAAACAGAGCTCCTCATTAGCACTCTTCAAGAAAAACATTGATGATTGGATGGGAAATTCATCCCAGGGATCACTTTTGTGGCTCAGCTCGACAGGGGCACAGAAAAATAATTTTCTTGGGAGGCGAAAGCTAGGGTACATTTTTGGCTAGGCTTATATAGGCCCTAGGGCCAATAGCCTAGTACCTATCTATGAACCTATGAACCTATATACCTCCTGAAGGCTGTTCTTGTATATGTACGTTAAAAAATTGTTTGCCGTGACAAGTCATCTCTCTTTCTCGATGACATAAATAAAACGATTCAACTCCATTATGAGTTCGTTGGCATCAATGTCTCCCATTTTTTCTTTCAAAATTTTTGCAGTGATTTTTTCCAGTTCATTTTCTCTGTGATACTGCTTCAGGCTGTTAGTATTGTACAGAAATCCAAAGAACTTATACCACTCCATGAGTTGGTCAAATCTCGACGAAACAGAAGATATGGCCTGATCAGTGAGAATAAGAAAGAACTGCGATTTGAATTTTTTTTGGCAGAAAGATTACTTGAATCATCAGCACATTCGTAATCAAACATTCTCTTCTTATGTGGCACTCTGGATTCTGGAAACACCTGCTCAATACACATATGCTCTGCTATTTCACATGCATTCGTGACTACAGAGTTATATCCTGTATTTCAAAAGTCTTTCAAAAACTTCATTGTAGCACAGACTTTTGCCTTCAGGATGTCAATTGAAACATCTGGTGACTGAATTAATTTGCTGGCTTTATTGATGTGAAACAGTATATCATACCATGTGCACACAGTCAAACAAAAGGCCACATAGTAACATGGTCTAAAAGTGCACCGGCTTCTCTTGCTGTATTGCCATCTTTCTTTTCGAGAGCATGTTCTCGCAAAGTTGACAAAGCATTGCACAATTCTTCAAGGTGATAACACAATGGCTTCACAGCATCAGTTCTCACCTCCCAACAAGTGTCCGATAACCCTTTAACAGTTATTGACATATGTTCTTGAAGTATATCCCAACGTGAAGGTGACAAAAAGACAATGTATATTCTGTTAATCAGACCAAAAAAGTCAATGGCATATTTCTATGACTTTGCCCCGTCTGAGATTCCAAGATTCCAAGTGTGATCTGCACATGGTACATACAATGCACGGTCATTTATTTCTAGCATGCTGACTTGAACTCCTTTATTCTTTCCTCTCATATTTGAGCCATTATCATAAGCTTAGCCTCTCATGTCAGCAATGTCTATTCCTAAGTTGTCTGCCTTTTCAAAAAATGCTTCCAATAAACCCTTGCCAGTTATATCATGAACATTAAGAAAACCAACAAATGCTTCATGAATATTGACACCATGACCATCGTTGAATTCAACAAAGCGTAACACCACTGACATCTGTTCTTCATGTGACACGTCGGGAGTACAGTCTAAACTAACTGAGTAATATTTTGCTTTTTTAAGCTGAGCTATGTTGGCCTCTTGAATGTTACTGGCAACAAATTGAATCAGCTCATTTTGGATCTGTGGACTGAGGTGCTGAACATGTGTCTCTGCCTTCTTAATCCTCTGTAAAAGTTCAATGAGGACAGTATCATACTTTGCAAGCAATTCAAACAGTCCCAAAAAGTTGCCATTCAAACAATTGCCAAGCTTTTCATTACTTCCTCAAAATGCCAAGTTTCTTTCGGATAAGAAAATAATGGCATCAATCATGCGTTTGACAACATCTCTCCAAAAATCTCTTTCTTTCATAAAAGCCTGCAATTTGACTTGCTCAATAGATGTACGGTTTACTATGCCTGACCGAAGGTCAAACCGTTTCACCATACAGTCTTAATGACCTTTGCCTTTTTCATGCTGCTGAAGTCTTTTTGACAGTGCATTCCAAGCAGATGTCCCACTATGTAGCGGTATGTCGCCAGTGACAAATAATTTACAGCAAAAACAAAAAATGGCATCTTTCTGGACTGAGTACATTAACCATGAATGTCTTATTGTCTCACCGTTTGCCATAGTTCAACAGAAATGAGTACTTGTGAACCTCCGTCTTTCCTCGTTAAATGGAAATCTATAACTTTCATTCTGCTGTGGTGGACCACGTTCAACAATGTCACACACTTGTCTGTCTGATATTATAGATGGACAGTCTCTGGGATCATCAGTCAGTGGTTCAAATTCAGATACTTCTTTCCTGGCAGCAGCTGGAATATATGTCACAGTTTGCTTGTTAGCAGAACAACTGGCTTCACCTTCGACCTCACTTGAAGCACTTCTGGATTCTTCTGCTTCTGGATACGACTTGTCACTGCTAGCGCTGTTCATTTCATGTGCCTGTACCTGTACGCTGGATTGCAGTGTAAAATACGTTGACAACTTTGGAACTTCTCAGCATCTTTTGCTGCCTTTCTTTTACTAGCTCCGCTCTTATACATTCTGTTAGACAACATCACAAAGCACACCTTTTCACTGGAAATTCTAAAAAATGAAACAACTACATTAATAACATTTATTTATCTGCCGACCACCATTATGAATACAAATACACATTCTTTGAATAGATCCAACAGTAACAGGCACATACACAGAGCCTCCTCTGCTTTCATACACACATTCAGTCACACACGCAGACAGCATAAACACACAAACACTTTTTTGTTTCATTTTTGACACTCGCTAAACGGCAAACGTGCTGTTCAACGAGTGTAAAATATCTGCTCGTTCCACTTCGATCTCTGTCATACTTACTCTCATGCACTGTCACACACAAGTTTTTTTCTTTTCTGCTATGAAGCGGTGGGCCTATCTAGCCGCTGCTATTATTTGTATATTAACACCCTTCTAGAGAAGGTTCCTTCTTCTCCAATCAGGTTGCCAATGTACTGCTGCCTATTCCCTAAATACAATAATGGCCAATAGTGTTGCACTCCATTAAATCCACATTTAAATTATTAGCACACAGCACTGTCCTCTTGACCCAGGCCTCCTCCGAAATCCTGTGAAATATTAAGGCGTCTACGATGGGTTTTAAATAAGCTCAAGTTGTCACCTGGTAAGTGAATTGAAATGTTAATTCGGTAATAAGGACAGATGGCTGTATGCATGGACCGGTAAGAGATGATAGAAACTAACAGCTGACTAAAAAAAAGAAACCAGTGATGAGGTTATATAACAGTGTTAAGTTATTAGGGTTTAGCACTTCTCTATTTATGGAATAGAATAGGACAGCTTTTACATGGGATATGTGTCGGGAAAAAATGTGAAATGTGACAGCTGTCTGAAGATTTGTAGGAGAAAATATACATTTCCCATTAGTTTCATGATGACACAATTATTTGTAGCTGAAATCAAATTCTGCCTATGCGTGGCTGCAGACCCAACTAAAATTTGAAACTGACCGACAGACAACTGATGTATGCCAATAGCACTATGATGTTTCAGCTTACATTTTCTTGTCACTTTTATGGGTCCCCTTCCTTGCGGGGCACCCACCGATCGAAGGGTATGTAGGGCATGCACTACATCTCTGCTGTTAACATCAGCCCTTTTTTGCAGATAGAGTACACATTTGGCTATATGCTATTACATTTTCACATATTGGTTATTCAGAGTGCTTAAGAAATAAGGCTAGTCTGTTCGGTGACAGTGTATCTTGTGGATGCAGGAAACGGGCATAATTACCAAAAAGGCATCATTAGCCTCCCATGAGAAATATTTTGTGCATGTGTGTTTTACTTATTCATGGAGACAGTAGTTGAGAGGTGAAATTAACTGCCAGTACTGGTAGCAAAGATAAACACAGTTCACTCCTTTCAGTAAAGTCCAGTTTTAGGGTAGAAAGCCTGAAAAATGGTGAATCAACTGCCTCAGGGAGACTGAAACACTCCTGTCAACTGACTAATTGTGTGTATCTGCTAGCCACTAAATGTAGAATTCTGGTGCATATTTGCTGCCTTGAAATGTTTAAGAATGTATTTTGAAAATAGTAAAATTAGAAGTATGTTGGGCACTGTCTCTTTGTCTTCTGAACTGAATTTAGACGGCATTCATTGCATCACTCTTGGAAGGCAATCCTCAGGCTTCAGACCAGGTTAGGGTGATTTAGAAGCTTTAACTTGGAAGATCACTTCTAAAGGGTGCATTTCTTTATTTAAAGATCTTGGTGTCACATAAACCACAGAATTAATTCTAAAGTCAATGCTTCAGTGATCATATCTAAAGCCCAAAACACATGTTGTAGATTTTAAGAATATTTTAATGTAGATCTTCAGCTTTACTTACAAAATTATTGCAATTTATGTTAGAGCAATTATTGAGTCATAAGTATTGCTCTTATTGTAATCATGATTTAATTCTTACTGAGGCAATACAAAATGAATTTACTAGCTAACTATGTGGTATTTACCAGCTTATTAACACATGCTAACCATACCTCTCAACCTGAAATAATCAAAAATCTGGACAAAGGCTATGAAAAATAGGTACAAATCTGTACGCTAATTAACATAAACATTTACATGCATAATTATGTAACCCCGCCCACTCCATTGGAATTGTGGGATACCAAACAAATTGGACAAAATATTAAGCACAAAATACACATGTGTATGTAACTTCTAACTTGTATAAAACTAAAATACAGTTGTCTTTTACAACATTAAAATCAGCTGCAATGAATCGAGAGATGATGAAAGCTGACAAACAGCAGACCCCATGTAGAAAATCAAAAAAGGGGGGGTGACAATTTAATTCCAAACAAGCTTGCATTGCACTAGCTAGCCATCAGGTTCATAATTACTAGGTATCTCGTTTAAAGGAGGACATTCTCAGGACTGCAGCATTCACCGGCCACCGCCTTTAAAAGTACAACACAGCATAGTATCAGCAATCCATCTACATCATACCTCTCAACCTGAAATAATCAAAAATCTGGACAAAGGCTATGAAAAATAGGTACAAATCTGTACGCTAATTAACATAAACATTTACATGCATAATTATGTAACCCCGCCCACTCCGTTGGAATTGTGGGATACCAAACAAATTGGACAAAATATTAAGTACAAAATACACACGTGTATCTAACTTCTAACTTGTATAAAACTAAAATACAGTTGTCTTTTACAACATTAAAATCAACTGCAATGAATCGAGAGATGATGAAAGCTGACAAACAGCAGACCCCATGTAGAAAATCAAAAAAGGGGGGGGGGGTGACAATTTAATTCCAAACAAGCTTGCATTGCACTAGCTAGCCATCAGGTTCATAATTACTAGGTATCTCGTTTAAAGGAGGACATTCTCAGGACTGCAGCATTCACCGGCCACCGCCTTTAAAAGTACAACACAGCATAGTATCAGCAATCCATCTACATACTGTCGGAGTAGAATCCACAGCCTTCTACATCAAAAGCAAGTACTCTACCCATTATGCTATAACAATGCAAGCAAACTTGGTACAAGCAGCACTAAACTTCTCTTCCCCTGAAGTTCTCAGCCCCTTGTAAAATCCACTTGACTCTCTCTCTCAACTTTGCAGCGCAAGCAATCTGTAAAATGCCAAAATTTATTGTGGGGGACCAGGGGGAAACAAAAATCCCAATAACCAGGGACACATTTTAAACATTGCTTGTATAATCTTGGAAAATTGCTAGAATACAATGTTGTGTTACCAAATTACCAGGGGTTTTCTGAAAGATAGGACAACTGAAACTTAAATGGCTATTTAATGAATTCAGTTCTTCTCACTAATTTGTTAGAAAATCACAATTTTTAAGAGGAACAGACCAAAGAGCCAAACATTGAACACAAGTGGGTAGGGAATTCAGGCTCTTGCTTTTTGTACCCAAGGAGCAGGGTTTGAACCTGAGACTAAGTAACCCCTACTACCAGTTATACTTAACTAGGGCATTTTACACAGACACACACTTTCCATTAAGCAGATAAAATACACAGCCATTAAGCAGATAAAATACACAGCCATTAAGCAGATAAAATACACAGCCTTCCACACACACACGCTTTCCATTAAGCAGATAAAATACATAGCCCCACAGCTTGTACTCCATTAAACAAATAGCTTGTAAAAACAGTGAGTCCAATGCACAGACGTTAAGCAGGTAAAATACATAGCTGTTAAGCAGGTAAAATACACAGCCGTTAAGCAGGTAAAACGCACAGCCCCCCAGCTTGTACTCGGTTAAATAAATAGCTTGTAAAACAATGAGTCCAATACATTTTGGCCCAGTACATAAAAATACAGCTTTCCATTAAGCAGATTGGATAAATAACACAGGCTGCCCCAGCCAGCTTGGGCTTCGTTAAAGTCCATTAAGCAAATAGCAAACAGTGAGCCCAGTAAGCAGATAAAATAAATAAACACACATAGCTTTCCTTTAAGCAGATTAGA
>NC_056733.1:1278890316-1278897816 GCF_019279795.1 Protopterus annectens
GAGGCTGGTATAAAGAATTCACTATTGTTCAAGTGTTTCAACATTCTACTAGTGTAGTCAAATTGGTCCATAATAACGACCCCTCCCCCTTTGTCAGGTTTCATCACCCTAATGTTGTAATTTTTCATTAATTCTCTCAACACACGGTTCTCTTCTTTAGTTAAATTGTCACATCTATGCCTTCTTTGTTTACTGTATAAATTCCTGATTTCCATTTCCATAAGTTTTTCACAAATTGCTACCGGTGGTACCAATGAGGGGTTGTATTTACTCTTCCTACACAATGATTCCTTAACATTCTTATTACTGTTTTCTTCTTCACATTTTTCACCCTTCCCTAGTTTTGTTTGTTTGTGTCTTTCGGCTTTTCTCGTTTAGGGGTCGCCACAGCCGAACTCCGGTCCGCTAATGATTGGCAGTAGAGTTTTACATGCTGGCTTGCCGGGCCTAACGCACAACCTTCACCCTTCCCTAGTAATATGTTTAAATTAATCAATCTTGAGAACAAGTTGATGTCTAAAATAGTATCCGCACCATAATTTTGACCTTTTGGGACAAAAGTGAATCCTTTTGATAACAATTCCCCGTGGTGCACATTAAATATTTCATTGGTGAAGTTGTACATCTTCAACCCCTTATGCTCACTCACAATAACTTTGCTTCCTTCCAACTCAAAATTGTCCGCTATCAATCCAAGTTGACCGGGATCATCCATTATAGAGATGTTACTATCAATCAGTGTATTTCCTCTTTTTACAGAACCAGGTAGTACTTTAATGTTAGGCTTAAGACTCTTATTCTTCATATGCATTGTTTTTTGCCACACATCAGAATTTACATCATCCTCCTCTTCAAACCCAAAATCAAACCCCTCTTCTCCTACATTTATCTCCAATACTGGTCTATCTATATCACTACCATCAGTACAACAGTCACCATTCCTATCTGTACATGTCCCCATCACATATTCAAATACATTACTATCACTTGTATACAGTTTTTGGACAGGTAAATCATCATAAGTGTTGTCACAAATTTCACTAGTCATGTCAGCATTATTTTCAGTAAAAATAAATTCCTTAATCCCAGCATCACCAGTACCTGTTGTATTCAACTGTTACCCGCACACAAAATTACATTGACCCCATATGTTCTTTCCCCATGTGTTTCACATGTTTCAAAACAGAGGTCAACATCACACTTTAGTGTCTCCATCGCATTATCATTTAAATTAATAACTTTTTTACTAAATCCTAAACAAGACAGTTCATCATATGTGTCTGCGTAACATGCACTATCCAAGTCTGTACTGTGTTCTGTACCAACACAGTATTCAACACCATCCATCCTTGTGACCATCGTAATCAATGTTTTTTTAATAGCAGATACAGTGTTGACCCCAAATGGGTCATTCCCAGATAGTTCCTTGCTGGAATCCAAGACCTTATTTTCAATTTTTTGAAGTTTGTAAACATTACCATTTAAAAGGCCTTCATCACCTTCCAACAAACAAATGTCTAACGTGTCCAGTGGACAGTCTACATAGACATTTTTTAATGTACACGTCAGAAACTAAACCAGCCATTCCACATCACTGGTGTATAGAACTGATACATGCATATCATTGTTCACTATGCAGCATTGTCAGCACCACATTGGGCTGCTAGTATGTCACTACAATTCCATTTTATGAATCACATACTGCAGGGTCTATGTGTTTTCCCCTCTGTGCAGGTCACTTGTACTGGACTGGGAATTATGTTTATGAATACAGTGGTTCATAGGTTCAGAGGAAGGTACTAAGCAAGCACTCTGCAGACCATAAAGTCCTAGCCAGTATCCCAGTAGCAAGGGTGCTTTTTTGCTTAACGTAGTGGAATATTGTTCCAGAAGTGGGGGATCCATTAAGATATGACTACTTCACAGTAATGTGTCTTATCTATCTATTGATGATGGTTTAGTTATATTAAACTGGTATTTGAGGAATCATTAGTTCTCTGAATGAATAGAAGGTAAAAGGGGGTCTTTCTAGAACAAAAGGCAAGACACATTTTCCCCTAAAGGTGTCTGTAAGAGACTGACTACAGAATGAGGGCTACTAGTATTTCCTATTAGCTAGAGTTTTCACTGTTTAATACCTTAAACCTCTAGTAATGGAGGCCCATGGGGATATATGCAAGTGACCCCTGAAAGACATTGTTTCAGCTACAGGGCTACTGAATGCCTATGACTTTTTCTTGCCTTTATAGGTACATTCAGGCCAATAAAGCCAGACTCCAATAGCACATAGCTTTAAACCAAGCTTAATGTCCGTAACATTTTTGCCCTTTGGTTTAGGGATGTTAGTTGGAATATTTTCAGGCCCCTTAATATTTATGGAAATTTAGCTTGGTTGGAAGCTATGTGTTTCAAAAGTGTAACCAAGCAATCCCCTTAGGCTGTGCAGATGAGGTCACTAAAAAGTCAAAAACAAGCATATCCAGGGCTAGTGGGGTTTGGCTTCATTCATTTGCATCTGAGGAGGATTACAATTGAATTCATTGACGTAATCAAGTAATTGAAGAGAGTTTGCTTTTGAGAAACCCCTAAACACTGAAGTACTTGCAGAAGAAGTGCTACCAGTTTAAAAGGAAAAGATCACTGAATTATAGTCTGATTTAACAATGGAAGATGATACATATGGAGATGTAAAAGAAGCAGCCATTTTGTGATAATAAGTTCAAGGGTATTGGGCCCTTTCTATGATGGTTAACAAGTTGTTCACAATTCTAATGTCAAATGGCAGTGCAGATCAGCCAGTTTGTCAATGTATAGTTTAAATCCCCCAGTAGAAAGGTGTTAGGCTTAATGGAGATTTCAGCTACGGCATTAAGATAGTTGTGATGCTATGAACGGATGTACAATGTGTTCTTTAGGTAGCTATGAAATAGTCATTAAATTTGTTCAGGGTAATTTGGACATCTAGTAGTTGAAATTTATTGTCCTGTGTAATTTTTTATAAGGTGATGGTATCCTTGACAAATACTGATGGCCCCTCACAGCTGAGAGTAGATCTGAAAGTATGCTAGACTCTAATCCGTAGGCAGAGAGGGAGTGCTTTTATTGTTTTGTAACCACTTATGTCTACCTATGCATATGTGAATGTGTCCAAGCAGTAGGGGAGCCACACGTTTGGGCATTTTTGTTAGATTGCAGGAGATGAGTAGACCCTCTTTAATATATTCCAAATTAACATTAACTAGGTTGGAATGTCCAGTAAATGAAATCTACCTATAAAAAGGCACTACAGGAACAGCATAAAGCATTAGCCAGAATCTGAAAACCTTGATAAGAGAGGGGCAGGCCATCTCCCCTGGCAAAGTAGGAAGGCTTGCCAGCCATCTTGTCCCATTCCAAAACATATCAGAGCTCCCTAGAATGGCACCAGACAGATAGCCAATTATTAAAGCCAATTATCTTGCCTTTGAATTTCAACATAATTCAGGATAATGACACCACATAAGACCAGTGTCTTTCCTGCCCTTGACACATGCATAGTAAGCTCAGTCATACACTTCTGCAGTTACCTAAGATCATTCACCCCCACATGGACTGCTGTCAGGTCATAATTATGTTTGTCAGGATGTGGGGGGGGTGGTGGTTTTAAGAACAATTGTTATGTTTAGAATCCTATTTCTGGAAAGTCAGTCATCACCATATTCGTATTCAGTCTGGTGAGGGCAGTGTTTGTATGACTGACAAAAGAAATCCATTACTAAAATGTTTATGTGGGCATATGTAGTTTTTAAAGGGCTTTAAGTGCAGAGAGTCTGCACCTTTGTGACATTTACAGGTATGTGTCCTGACTGTGGGTGCCACAATGAAGGTGGGTGTGTTGGTGTGTGAACTTTTGGCTTGGTCTGGGAGGTTCAAGCAGTGTACTCAATTACCACAATGTGTAGCAAGATGAGACACTGGCCCCCAAGTTCAGGAAATGCCTGCTTCCACCTCTAGCATATTGAGTCACACTGTCAGGTAGAAACAAAGAGTTGGCTGCAAGCATGATGCGGTTAGTACACTTTCTCAGCATTCCCAGTAATATTAGGATGGCTACAGATGGGGAAAAAACTGAGATTCCATAATAACCAGTGCAGATGAAGGGGTATATGAGCTTTAAAAATTCCCTACAGAGTATTCTGTTAAGAATACTAAGTATGCAAATAAGTATAAATAATGGAACTCATTTTTTTGAGCTGAGATACATGATCTGATTTGACAATACATAATGAGGCCTTGTTAAGTTTAATTCTCGTGTCTGCCAAAAAAGCAATTACTAGAAATTGGATATTGAAGTTTAAATCAATCATACTTAAAGCAGTGAATAATGTTTATTTTATTTTTATTTTATTTTATCATTTGTTGACCGGGAAAGTCCGACTAGGTTCCACAGAGCCTGTTGTCAGCGGAGGCCCGGGGAGAAATGCTCCAGATGCATGTCTTTGGAATGTGGGAGGAAACCGGAGTACCCGGAGGAAACCCACGCGAACACAGGGAGAACATGCAAACTCCACACAGAAGGCACCCCAGCCGAGAATCGAACCGGAGAACCTCTTGCTGTGAGGTGACAGTGTTAACCACTGCACCACTGTGCCACCCCATGTAACACAGATAAAACAACAGAAAGTGAAATCTTTAGAAGGGGTGGGAGGAAATTGCATAGAAAAAAAAACATGGAAATTGTGGCAACAATACATGCAGAAAAATGTTTTGGAGGAAGAAAGAAGTTTAACAAAAGGCATGAATTGAGCAATTTATGTAATGCTTGATTGATTATATTATATTAAAGAATATATGTGATGTATAATGTTTTTAAATACAAACTTGTTAATGTGGCTTGTTTGCTTTTATATAAATGTAAGTTTGCCTATGTTGTAGGTGATAATTCAATAAAGGTGTTTAAAATAAAAAAAGAAAACAGGACAGCTTAATAATATAAATCTTGGCATAAGAATGAAGGTGATAATATGGGGCATGGTTAAAAGGTACAGGAATATGAGCTGTGACTGCTGTAGTATTCATAACAGTAGAAAAGAAAATGTAAAAGTCAGAGAAACAAAAAGTACTCAGTGAAAAGTGGCAAATTTAGATCTGACAGCTTTACTCAGTATACTAATATCACTTCCAACCTAACAAAACTATGGATTGGCTAATGTATTTAAGTATTATTTATTTATTTTTTATGAACTTCACTGCTGCAGCTTTTCCTAGTGCCTCACATCCATTATTGGGTCTACTGGTCACTCCAATTCATTCAGGAGGTATTAGTGATTAATGATCAGGCTGACATATAACCTAATGATGCTTGGTGAGGTGATCAGTGCTGTCCCATGTTTGCAGAGGGAAGAGGTTCTCTTTTGATGGATCTAACCAGATTCCCTCCCTCTTGCCCTCCTGGTATGTTCTTGAGTACTGAGGGGCAGCATGCAATGTGGAAGCTTATCCATATCCCCTTCCAAATCCTCCTTTGGGCTATACCCTTACAGTGCTATCCCACGCCTTCACTAGGATAGTATGGGGAACAACCACACCACTGTTTTCCCTTCCTCACCAGGCTGGGCATGCCCCATGTCACCCCTGCCAGTGTCTCAGGAAACTGGGCAGCTAATCAAACCTGGATGGGCCATAGTCAGGGTGTTGTTGCCCTATGCCATGGTGCTTGCAGGGACTGATTCATTTATGGAGAATTAGTAAAACAAATAGAGAAAGTAGTTAGGGAGACTATGAGGATGAGGGACATAAAAAATAGGAGAAAGAGAGAAATAGGAGCTGGGATTGGGAGAATGTTAGGAAGGGCAGTTCAGGAGTGATATATAGGTGCCTAGAAAAGACACGGGTGGGAATACAAATGGCCACTTAAGAAAAAAAATGGATAAAGTGAATACAGAAAGGAAAGAGGGATAGTTTTGGGAAATAGTGTGGAAATTTGATGAAAAATTCAGGCACATGATGCGGTCAGGGATGTCCATTAGAAGTATTGTTCCTTTCTAGTGAAATATTTGAAAAATTACATCACTAGCAACTGTCTCAACTATGAGCTCAGCACTTTGCTGCATTGTGCTTTTGAGACTACAAACATAAATAAAAAATGCCTTATGATTGTCTTTGGCCTGGTTGGCTGTTTTAGCCCCAAACTTGGCTTTGGCAGATTTTATTAAGCTCCTGAGTTGCTTGTTTATTTCAGTGACAAGGGCAATAACTTTCTGGTAGGTACTGGCAATTTTTGTTAAGAATGTATAGCAAATATTTGCAGAAACAGGATCATCAATGGTTTGGAAGTATGTTTTATTTTGTAGATGTAGACTGTATAATTTTACTGAATAAAGAGAAGGAAGACAAGTCAGTCAGAAGAAAAAACAAATTGCAAACAGATGGAAACCACCGAATAACCAAAGCACCGGAGAACAGCAATACTGTTATAATAAAATTGTATTAAGCGCTTTCCTCCTTGTTCAACTCTGGACTTCTTCAGAATAAATTAATCATGCAAATTAAGACCTTAAATAAAACAAGACTGTCACATGATCACAAAGCCACCAATAAAATATATCACACATCCCTTATTTCCTCTAATCATATACCTTCACCCCCAGATACAATCATTCTCTCTGATTAGGATAGACTTGTTTAGCATCTCTTTCCTTGTCTGACTTTCACAACTACTACATTGTCATGACAGAATTTTAGCCATGATTCCTCTTTAGATCGCTAAATGTTTCCAAAATGCATCAAAGTATTTTCCTTCTCTTTATTCAGTAAAATCATACAGTCTACATCTACAAAATAAAACATACTTCCAAACCATCGAAGATCCCCTATTTCTGCAAATATTTGCTGTACACTCTTAAAAAAATTGCCAGTACTTACCAGAATGTTATTGCCCTTGTCACTGAAATAAACAAGCAACTCAGGAGCTTAATAAAATCTGCCAAAGCCAAGTTTGGGGCTAAAACAGCCAACCAGGCCAAAGACAATCACAAGGCAGTTTTTATTTATGTTCATAGTCTCAAAAGCACAATGCAGCAATGTGCTGAGCTCATTGTGAACAATGTTACCTACACTGAGGCTGAAGATATAGCTAACCAACTGGCTGATAAGTTTAGCTCCATCTCTATCCCTTTCTCCACTCCATCTGTCCCTCAAGATATACTTTAACCTGGCTCACCTCCAGTTATCATACAAGACAGAGTTCTAAAAGTGCCATCAAAAGCTAAAAATACTGCATCAGTGGGTCCTGACAATATCACTGCATGTATATGAAATAGCATGAAGCACAATTTAGCCACACCCCTAACAGCACTATTTAATCACATCCTCCATACATGTTTTGTACTAAGCAAATAGAAAATGGCTACAGTCATTCCCCCTGCATAAGGGAAGACCTTCCACAGACCCAGGCAATTACAAACCCATAAGTCTGAGCAGCATCATATGCAAAGCCATGGAAAGCATTATAAATCAATT
>NC_056733.1:1278902816-1278992816 GCF_019279795.1 Protopterus annectens
ACAATTCCCTGGCTATTTCTTCCCACATTATTTACTTTCCTGGACCCCTGTCTAGCAGGGCGACTGACGTGATCCCTGGGGTGAATTTCCTTTCTCCCATCCAATCGTCAAGGTTCCTCTTGAAGAGGTCCAAAGAGGCACTCTGCTTGACATGTATGGGCAATCTATTCCAGAGTCTGGGGAGTCTCTGGGTCAGGAACCTATCCCTCCAGCATTATTTTGTTTATTGTGATGACAAGGTTTAGATCCCTGGAGCGTGTAGCTCTGAGGGATTGGGATTTCTTATGCAGCATGTCCAACAGCTCTGGGTTTGACATGGCCTTGTATGTTAAGCAGAGATCGCCTCTGAGTAGACGATATGCGACAGAGTATAGCTGGAGTTTTTTAAGGCGGTCAGCATAGGGCATCTGCTTTAGGCTTGTGATTCTTTTAGTGAGGTATTTCTGAGGCCTTTCCAGTTATTGCAGATGTCTTGAGAGGTACATACCAAATGGGGCATTGTATTCTATAATGGGTCTAATGAGGGATGAGTACAGTGGGACAATGACCTCCTTTTTTCTGGATGAAAAGCCCTTCGTGATGAGGTGTGCCACATAGAAGGATTTCCTGACTGTTGTGGCGATGTGGTTATCGAAGGTGAGACCACTGTCCACCTGTGTCCCTAAGTCTCTTATCACACTTTCTGTGTTTAGTGTACTGCCACCTATATGGTAATTCATGGATACATGTTTTTCCCAAAGGGGATAACAATACATTTCTTGGTATTGAGCTTGAGCCCATGGCTCTGGCACGAAGCATCTGTTTCTGTAAGGCCCTTTGTAGAGTATCCACATCATTTGGGATTCAATAATGGCTCCCAGTTTGCAGTCATCTGCAAACTTTGTTAGCCAGAGTCCCTTAGTGGTGACCTGTACTTCAGAGAAGTAGATGCCAAACAAGAGCGCCCCAGGACTGAACCCTGAGGTACTCCACTTGTCACTTGTCTGGAGCTGGATTTGGAGTCGGCTACTTTTACAGTGTGGGTTCTATCAGTAAGCCATTTAGCAACCCATTGGGTGATATAGGGATTAATGCCCAACTTAGTAAGTTTATCTATGATTCCAGAGTGGGGATGGTGTCAAAGGCCTTGGCAAGGTCTAGATAGGCTGTGTGGACCACCTTACCCTTGTCCATGGCTCTGGAGACTGATTCAAAGAAGTCAATCAGGTTCAGGAGACAAGATTGGCCCTTCACAAACCCAAACTGGGTGGGGTCCAGTGTTTGAAGGTTGCCAATGTCTTTGTTTATAAGTTCCATGATAATACGCTCCATGGCCTTGCAGATAAGGCTTGTCAGACTGATGGGACGGAAGTTTCCGGGATCCAAGGTGGATCCCCCCTTGTGGATTGGGATAACTGTAGCTGTGCGCCACTCAGTGGGCATGAAACCTGAGGTGAGTCTATGATTAAACATGACACTTAGGTGAGGTGCCAGTTCATATTGTAGTTCATGTAGTACACAGCCCGGGATGTCATCTGGTCCCATGGATGCTGTATTCTTGGCTTTAGAGCACGGCCGGCCTTAGGCATAGGCGAACTAGGCGCCCGCCTAGGGCGCCGTAAATGTCAGCCTCTTAAAGGGCGCAGTTTTTATTTATTTTAATTAATAAGTTTGCGCTCTTCTCAGCGATCTGCCCTGCTGAAGTGTAACCGGAAGCCAGAACTCTGGGGGAGGGGAGTGAGCGCCCTCTCACTTAACAGCTGCAGGTTGGCCAGGACAGTTAAAAAAAAAAAAAGTTATTTCGCATTTAATGCCTCGTTTTTTTCATATATACTGACTTGTGAAATCCTTTGTTTTTCTGGTGTAGCCCACCCCCACTTATTACATCACATCCTGCCTACGATACATAAGCCCCCTAGAACCAAGGGCGCCATAATTTACACTGATACGATTTGTTGGGGTTTGGAAATTAGAATATTGTAAAACAGGATAGATCAAATTTAAAATACAGTTTAAAGCTGTTCTGAATTGCTCTGCCTTTTCTCCGCTCCACAGTTGACTATAGCATTTTGGGCTGGGGGTAGTTCCATTTCCTTCCACATTAAGGGGAGACTGTATCTTGTTTCTATTTGGGGCTGTTCCTTTTTCTCGTGAGTCCACAATTTTACTGTTTTTTCTTTCCTTGTTTCTTTCACTGGGGCGTGAGGTAACTGCTGCAAAAAGCAACTGAACTCCTGTTGTGTGGCATACTGTAGACAGAAATTACCAAGTGCAAAAAAAAGTTTTGTAAGAGCAGCTACCGCTCAAGTTGTTATATTTGCTTTAACGAGTGACTTGGGCATTAATTCTGTAGAACGGGTGGGTACGACGCGGGCTGCTGCACTTTTATCTGGGTAAGAACAGTATGTTACACCTTTTCTTAACATATGTCTAATTTTTTTATTTACTTTTTGTCAGTCTTATATTTTACTGATTATTTGATGTTAACCAGTGGCTCCCAATAATGACAGAGGACGGCCTTAATGTTTGTATGGATGAAATAGGGGGTTAAAACTGGGGGTTGACGCCGACCTTAATAAGCAGTAGAAATGTTCATGTATGTACTCTTTTGGTGTTGTTTATAGTAACAGCAGAACTTTTGAAATCAAAATTCAGACTATTCTTGCTATTGAATGCCTTGCAGGTTGTAGTCAGGACCACATTCTGGACTATTGTTTGGGTACCATTATAGTCAGTGAGGCAGGTAGGAATGGTTGTAAGAAACAGGTAAGGAGCCTGGCTTGATTATGTTATATGTTGCTAGTGTTGGTATATGTTGTGCAGTAGTTGGTACCACATTAATTGCATTTCCTTATTAAAATGATTGCTGGGCACTGATTTGACTAGATTTGCCCTTAAGTGTCTGAATGCTTTAATATTTGCTTACTGCTTTTATGCTGTCAGTAGTTTGTCATTGGTACTGTCATATAGGTAGTGTTTTGTTTCTGTTAATGTTTTGATATTACCCATTCCCAGTACATGCTGCTACTGAATGGGGAGATGAGAATATTGACAACTCTGATTGCATTTAAAAATGCAGCTGAGGTTACCTATGTGGCTGGAGTATGTTTTCCACTTTTAACATTAAAACACATTTAATGCATTCCTAAATTATTGGATTACAAAACTGTAAGTTCACAGTAATAGTTATTAAATGTGGTTTGCCACAAATGCCCCCTGTCATTAAGCAGTGCATTCCAGAGGCAGGCTTCTTGGGCTACATTCTACAGTGTATTGTTGCTTTGAATTATGGAAGTGTGGCAAATTGATGGATTTGCTAATCACTTATGTTTATTTATTTCACATTTGTTAATTGGGTTAGTCCAACTGAGTTTGCAAACCCATTGCATTTGCTAATAAAACAATATGCACACAGTATTATAACACTGATCAACAAATGACATTGTAATAATTGGCTTACAATTTGTTCCTTCAGCCTTGATGCTTGGAACCCAGGCACTACATTTGTATTTTAACTTATTTGTAGGAATCTATGTGACTGTGATGTTAGTTAGTCATTTTTTTGGGGGGTTGGGGGGTGTAGACACCTGAGTCATCCAGTACAAAATGTCTTCAGTTGTATTGCCGTTTCTTCAGGCAGCCAGAACCAGTAATTCTTTACAGTGGGATGCATGCCATTGTACTAATAGTGTCACAGCATTTTAGCATAGTGGTGTGGTTCTATACAAAGAAAATAGAGAAAGGGAATGATCTTGTACTTTTCAAACATTATCTGAATGTATGGGTAGCTGCAAAATGACCCCTGGTTTAGCAGTCTTGTTCTTGGCTGTGGCAAAATGTAAATATTCTGCTCATTTTGATTTTCATTTTATTTTAAATTTGACTGTGATAGTCCGACTGGATACATATCCATTTTCGGCAGAGGCCCCGGGAGAAAAGCTCCAAACTTAAAGACAAGCAAGTTACAGTATATGCACAAACATGGTATTAACGTACAAGTTAATCTCACATTTCAAGCGTATGAATACAGTTTATATACAGAAGTGTATATAAATATGTTGGTCTCTTATCAAACCTATAGTTGTAGCTTGTATGCAGAGTATCTGCAAAGATATTAGTTTCTTTTCAAACCTTGCTGTAAGAGGGTAGTTGCTATAAATAAAATTGCAGGATTATGGAAGTGGATGAGGCTTTACTCAGGGTTAGAGCAAGGACATAACTAGTGAGTTTTAAAATACTGTTTAGATTTTTTTCAACTGATTAAGGGAGGGGATCACAGTAAGGTCAGATGGGAGCGAATTCCTGGTTTTGCCTACTGAATTAGGGTAAGTAAGAGTAACTGGTGATTAACAATGTCAAAGGCCTTGGAAAGATGGAGAAACAGATTGTTACAATTGGAATTTATGACATTTAGAAAAGGAGAGGATGGCTGAGGTGTTACTGTGCTGTGGTCTAAATCCATGCTGAAAGTTGGCCAGAAGATTATTTTGAATAAGTTAGTGTAAGAGTTTATGGATACACTTTTCCATAATTTTAGCCAGAGGGGAAAGGATAGCTATTGGTCTATAGTTTTTTCAGTTCAATGAAGCTGCCACCTTTATGGATGGGTATGCCATGGGATATTTTCTGGATAGAGGCTTCAGTTATTCTGTTTATCATGTTTTACAACTTGGGTATACTACATTAAAATGTTTTGTTGTGAAAGGTTCAAAACAGTGATTTGTAATGTTTTTACAGTCACATTTGTTACCACTTCTATGTTTAATTGGGTGATTGTCGGAGTCACACCATCTCCCTGCAATGACAATACCTTGCGGTTCAACAAACTCTGTAATGGTTCCTGTTTGTCTTGCTCTGTCAGTTTTCTTCAAACAAGTATAGGGATAATTCTAATTGCAAAGTCTTTCTTGATGGTCTTGTTTTAGGGGAGGCTTAGTTGACGGACTTTTCTCTACTTTAAATCTAAGTACTAACTGCAAGGACACTGCATGTGAGGAGAGTACAGTGGTATCTCAATCTTTTGAAATGACAGTTCATAGCCTCTAAAACATGTTCCTTATCCTCACTAGCCCTCTTTAAGAGGAACCCGGACAACTGGATGGGAGACTGAAAATATGCCCGTGGGATCCCACCTCTGTCCCTGCTGCTGGACAGGGAAAACAGGTGCTGACTTTGTGTGTGCATGGGTGAAATTCTTGTCTAGGCTTTAGGGCCTCCGTGCCAGTAGCCTAGTGACCCATCTGTGGGTGTGGCTCAAATAGGAGTGTTCTTTGAGTTCGGTGTGGGTGGGGCTTAAGGGGCGCCAGAGCAGTACTTCGCCTAGGGCGCCGTTTCAGCTAAGGCCGGCCAGAGTGCGTTTTGTACCTCTGTGGCCATTATTACTGGAATATGGCAATCTTCCGGTATTGAGATGGGCCATTTAGGGGATGAGAGGGGGGTGAAGTTGGCACTGAATCGATCTGCCAGGATATTGGCAATATCCTTCGGATCAGTATATTTAATGCCATTCTGTTTTAGCTCAGAGCAGATCTGAGCATTGCCATTTAGATTCTTGACATAGTTATAGAATGCTTTGTGGTTGTCTTTGGAATCTTTGGCAATTTTATTTTCGTAACTAGCTTTGGAGGATTTTATGAGGCATCTCAGTTTCTTACTGAGACTAGTAAGGGAGTTTTTTGCATCCTGGGATTTTCCTCTTTTCTGCAAAAGTTTTTTCCTTTTGTTGTAAAGTTTGTTTATGGCAGGGGACCACCAGATTGGCTTCCTTTTTTTGGATGAGAGCATTTTGGTTCTATTTGGGATGGCATGATTCATGCATGAGTGGATGTGCTCATACAGTGCCTTAGTGTAGGATTCAGCAGTTGAACTTTCAGTTCCCGTCTGCATGGGTGTCATGAAGTTTGTCACTTCTGACTTGAGTAGCATGAAGATGGCTTTGGAGAAGTTTTTTATGGTGGTTTCTTTACTGGGGGGTGGAGGTGGGATGTGGATGTTAAGGGTGATTAGCTTATGGTCAGACCTGACTAATGAGGAGGTGACCATAGGTATGGAGCATTGATTTCCCATGTTGGTAATGACCAGGTCTAGGATATTGGAGCCCTGGTGGGACTATGGATTAGTTGATCCAGGGCATTGGAATTTATGAATTCCAAGAACCGCTGCAAAGGTGTTGGGACATGAGTAGTTTTCCCAGTTAATGGCAGGGTAGTTAAAATCACCCAGTATTAGGGTGTTTGGTTCTATCTTAATATTTTCCAGTATGTTTAGAAAGGTGTAGTGAGAATCTTGGGATATGGTGGGCGATCTGTAGCAAGCTACAATTTGGATTGCAGTCTTACCTAGTGTTAATTGCACTTGGAGAATTTCAGACACATTGTGTTGGCCAACTAGCCTGGTGGTGTGAATATCCTTGGTGAATATTGACACTCCTCCACCTTTAGTGTTTCGCTCCTGGTTTGGTGGCCGAAAAGTGTGGTAAGAGTTGTAGCCTGGTATTGCAGGGGTGCTCTCTGGAGCCTTGAACCAGGTCTCAGTTACTGCACAGATATCGATGTTCTCCATTTTTAGGAGTGCCTCGAGAGAGTGCATTTTGAGGTTTAGACTTCTAGCATTGAGTAGCATTACCTTCAGATTTTGCATGCTTATACCTGTTAAGGTGGTGGTTTTGTCCTTTGAAGTTTGCCTAAAAAAGGCACTATAGGGGTGGCAAGAGCCTTAGCCAGTAACCTGAATCCCAGGGGCAACAGGTGCAGACCATCTCTGGCAAAGCATCATGGTCTGTCAATCATGTCATCCCAGGCAGACAGATACTGGATCCCCTTTGAATGACACCATAAGCTTAGCCAATTGTTGAAGTCAATCATTTTATCCTTATATTGTGGTATCATTCTGGGTGAAGGCAGGATGCTACTCAGGGCTAGGGTCATACCTGCCTGGGCCACATGATCCGAGAGCTCTTCCATGTCTCTTTTCATGTAGTCCAGGGAGGTATGTCTCAAGTCATTCACTCCAACATGGACAATGACAGAGTCATATTTGTACTTGTTGTGGAGTGACTTGAGTGCATGCGTTATGTGGCAGATCCTGGCACCCAACAGGCAGCTGACTGTAATTTTCTCCTTATTCAACCTGGTGAGAGGGACATCAGTGTGCTGGACTATAGAGTCACCTATGACTAAAGTGTTAGGTACATTGTTTTGCCTTAGGGGCTGTTGCTGGGTGGCACACTGGTGTTGTGAACTATGTGACACATTGGTTGTGATTGGTGTTTGTTTGCATTTCAGCTTCAGAGGTCTTTGTTGCTTGGGCAGGTTACAGTTAAGTTCCTCTGCATATGTGGATTTAGTGTTGCTATATGTGGGTGTTGGTGGTCCGGGTTTAGAAGGGCTATGTGTTGCTTGAGGTGTAGTGTGGGTGTTAACCTTCTCCTCTTGACTGTTTAGCACAATCTTGGGTGGAGAGAGCTTTGCTTCCATTTTGGCTATGTAAGTGCATCTCTCACAGGTTGTAGTGTTGGGTGGTAGGAGGAGAGGGTTGTCTGTGTACATGAGGCAATTGCTGCATTGCCCCAGTATGCCCAGATTCACCAGGTGGACAGGAGAAATCACCGGAAGCTGACCCTTGGACATGCCTGGTTTGGGGCTTTTTTTCCTTGTAAAGTATAGGAGCTGTTTCCTTAGCAAGGTACTTTGCAATTATAGGCTGTTTAGTGCCTACTATTAATTTCTCCTTGTTAACAAGGAGAGTTCAGTGTTTGTATGAGTTTAAGGCTTCCTAGTGCTTTCCAGCAGGTATTAGAGAAAGTGCTAGTCACAGGGATGCTTAAAGGTAAGATTGAAAAGAATGCACTCTGCAGTGAGCACTAGAGAAGTTAGATGTGAAAGTAGGTAACTTGAGTTTTACCTGTTTAAAAAGTTAAGGTTTAGTGGAGAGTTACTATTTTTAAAACAGCAAGATGGATTGAAAGGGGTGGTCACTTTTGCATAAGTGTGCACACCCTTAAACTAATACTTTGTTGAAGCACCTTTTGATTTAATTACAGCATTAATCTTCTTGGATAGTAATCTATCTGCATGGCACATCTTGACTTGGCAATATTTGCCCACTCTTCCTTGCAAAAGTACTCCAAATCTGTCAAATTGCGAGGGCAGCTGTTGTGCACAGCCTCTTCATGTCACCCCACATATTTTCTATTGAATTTAAGTCTGGGCTCAGGCTGGGCCATTCCAAAACTTTAATTTTCTTCTGGCGAAGCCATTCTTTTGTTGATTTGGATGTATGCTTTGGGTCTGTGTCATGTCAAAAGGTGAAACTCCTCTTCATTTTCAGCTTTCTAGCAGACGTCTGAAGATTTTGGGCCAAAAGTGACTGGTATTTGGAACTGTTCATAATTCCCTCCACCTTGACTAAAGCCCCAGTTCCAGCTGAAGAAAAGTAACCACAAGGCATGATAATGTCAGCACCATGCTTCACAGTGGGGATGGTGTTCTTCTGGTGATACAAAGTGTTGTTTTTGCGCCAAATGTACCTTTTGGAATTGTGGCCAAAAAGTTCAACTTTGGTCTCATCAGACCATAACACATTTTCCCACATCCTTTTAGAAGACTTGTATTGTTTTGCAAATTTTAGCGAGGCCTGGATGTTTTTCTGTGTAAGAAATGGCTTGCATCTTGCAACCTACCCCATAGTCCAGACATATGGAGAATACGGGAGATTGTATTCACATGTAGCACACAACCAGTACTTGCCAGAAATTCCTACAGCTCCTTCAGTGTTGTTGTAGGTCACCTTGCAGCCACCTGGACCAGTTTTCATCTTGTCTTTTTATCAATTTTGGAGGGATGTCCAGTTCTTTGCAATGTCACTGCTGCCCCATATTTTCTCCACTTTTTGACGACTGTCTTCACTGTGTTCGATGGTATATCTGGTGGTATGGAAATGTTTTTGTGCCCTTCTCCTGACTGACACCTTTCAACAATGAGATCCCATTGATGCTTTGTAAGCTCTCTGCAAACCATGACTTATGCTGTAGCAGGCAACTCAGTAAATGTCAGGAAAATCCTACTAGGACAGCTGAACTTTAATTGGGGTTAATCAGTCTCTTTAATTGATGTCAGGTGTTTAACCAAGAAAGATTGAATGTTGTAATTAAATCAAAAGGTGCTTCAACAAAGTATTAGTTTAAGGGTGTGCACACTTATGCAACCAGATTATTGTATGTTTTTTTTCATTTTTTTATATTTTTTCACCAGATTTGTTTGTTTTCCAATTGAATTGTACATGGGTCACATTAAAGGTGGGAAATGTTTTGAAATGATTTATTGTGGTCTCATTTTTTTATATCACAAAAAACATTTTAACAGGGATGTGTACACTTTTATCAACTGTATATATATATATATATATATATATATATATATATATATATATATATATATATATATATATATATATATATATATATATATATATATATATATATATATATATATATATATAGATGGTTCCCCTTTACAAAGTCGAACGGCCACAATCTCAAAATGCATATGGTCGAGACCATATGCTCGAAGTTGTGGAAGCCTGACTTTGCGAATGGGGAATGTCATACAGCGCAGAATGGGAGATTTCCCTTTCTGCACTGTAATGTGATCTAGGAGTTGGAATAAATAAGTAGCGATGGATGTGGGGGGCGCAGGGGGGTTTGCCCCCTGCAGAAACACTTTTTTGTGTTATGTTCTTTATTTTGTAGTTCCCTTTCATGAAGTTGAACTTCAGAAATTCAAGCATATGGCATCGGCCTTATACATTTCAAGTTTCTGAAGGTTCGACTTTGTGAATGGAAAACATATATATATATGTATATATATATATATATATAGGTCTACTTTGATTAACTGAAAACTCATTTCACTGAATTTCAAAATACTCACACCAAATCGCTGAAAGCTCAAATCACTGAAAACTCATTTCACTGAATGTAAGAACTGTTGGCAAATAAAGCGTATATGCCCTTTTCCCCACTGTACCGTGATCCTGGAGATAGTATATATAGTTAGGGTGGTGTGGGTCGTGTATCCCCCCCATCTACTTTTGGTTTTATATTGTTAGCTTTCAGTGAAATAAGATTCATAAATACAAAAGCTAAGTATGTGGGGGGCTATAACCCCCACACCCCTCTAACTATATATACTAATTCCAGGATTGCACTACAGTGGGGAAAAGGGCATATACATTTTATTTGCCGAACAGTACTTGCATTCAGTGAAATGTGATTCAGTGAAATGAGATTTCAGTGATTTGAGCTTCCAGCAAATTTTTGAGGGTGAATTGAAATTCAGTGAAATTAGTTTTCATTGAATCAAAGTAGACCCATATATATATATATATATATATATATATCTATATATAAATATAAATATATATGTGTGTGTTTGTGTGTGTGTGTGTGTGTGTGTGTGTGTGTGTGTGTGTGTGTGTGTGTGTGTGTGTGTGTGTGTGTGTGTGTGTGTGTCTGTTTGTCTGTGTGTGTCTGTGTATACAGTATATTACATTTTACAGGGAAACTCCGACTGGGCAGGTACCCATTTTCAGTGGAGACCTGGGGAAAAAAGCTCCACAAACACAATCTAAAATGTTACATAGATATGGTACAAAGAGAGAAAACATTAGTTACATAGTGACAGATAATCACAGTTTAACAAAGCAGTAATACATAGATACATTGTAATATTCTTTCTATAGAAAGATTCAAAATGTATTAAGGCAAGAATACATGGACTCATAGAAATTTACCTTGTCTATAGAGTTTATGACAGAAGTATTACAGAGAATATGTTTGAATGTTTTGGAGTTTATAAAGTATCAGGGTGGCAATAAGGGGAATTTAGATTAAGAATCCTATAAAGTAGTATGGTTAAAGAAAGTAGTGATTGTTAATCAGGGCTGGGACATGGACAGAGCCATATATTAGTTAGATGAGTTTGAGTACTTTTTTAAAGTGGGCAGGGTTAGTTGCAGATCTAATAGTTTGAGGGAGTGCATTTCAGACTCTTGCTGCATAATTTAAGTAAAGTGAATCACCTGCGGTATTATTGGCTTGGTTTATTTTTCGTAGGGATTTATTAGTGGAACATAAGGCATGATTATTGGAGTTAGGTTGGAATATGTTTTGAAGGACTGTTTTCTTTTTCCCTGATTGGTAAAGTAATGTATGAGCTATTGTAAGCAGGAAGTAGAATAAGAGATGGGGAAGATCTAACCAGGTGAGTTGTTTGAGTGCTAAGCAGTGGTGCGATCTATATGTAGAGTCTGTGTTTTTTTTTATTGTAGCATACTTCAAGTATACCTAGATCTGTTTTCTTTACGTTGGTGAGTATGGGTGAAGTATAGAGGAGACTAGACGGTAGGTGAGTTCTTCAGATGGCTGCTTTGGTGTCATTAGTTAGAAATTGTTTGTTTCTGAATATTGTGTCTAGCTCTTTATGTACCTTCTTGACAGTTTAAGCTATACGTATGTCAAATTTCATGTTATTATCAATAATTATTAAAACATTCAAAAATGCTTGTTGTGGCATCCTGGAAGGAAAATCCAAAACCAAGATGAAAAAGTTCAAATTTCCTTTAATAAATCCAATAGTTAAGCGTTTTCATTTCCTGACATAGTTCTGTGATAATAGAATAAGTTATGGTAAATCCCAGAGGGGAAGATTTTAAAACCATGTTGGAAGAAAAAGAAATGATAGGGCAGATAAAATTACATGCTACATATGTTCCAGGTTTAAATGAGTATTTCCTTGATGCCTGTGTTAAATAACAGGGCTATTTTATGAATAGGAAGGAAAGACAATTGAATTGTAGAATAGAGTGGAATTTTTGATTTTAAGATGTCACATAAAAAAGCACTTTATTCATCTGCTTATACTGTATTTGTGTTTCTTCCTACTTTATTACTTTATTTTGCTTTTGCCTCTTATTAAAAGTACTCAATTGTATTTATTCTGCTGCATTTATTACTGCTTGGTAGTAGCCTGATTAAATTGTAACTGTTATTCTAAGCTTTTTACTTTAAGCACTTAGGCTGCAGACCAGTTGTTTTACATTAAGAAGGTTTGTGGTCTGCACTGTTGTGGCAGGACAGGTAGCTTACATCCTTCTAAGTTGGGAGATGCTGATTGAAGGCTTAGTGTCTGTTATTGTAAAAGTGTATTAGTTCTGGTTTAAGCACTTATTTTATATTTTATATTACGAAGGTGTGGTTTGCACTCTTGTGGGAGAAGAGGGTAGAGTATGCCTTTCTGAGCTGGGAGTTTCTGGTCAAAGGCTTATTGTGCCTGCTTATTTGAACTGTTTCTTTGTGAAATTGGTACAGCTTGTTTGCTGTACTATAGACTAGATTCAGACCAGTTGTTTTACATTAAGAAGGTTTGTGGTCTGCACTGTTGTGGCAGAACAGGTAGCTTACATCCTTCTATGTTGTGAATTGCTGATTGAAAGCACAGTGTCTGTTATTGTAAAAGCGTATTAGTTCTGGTTTAAGCACTTGGGCTTCAGGCCAGTTATTTTACATTAAGAAAGTTTGTGGTCTGCACTCTTGCTGGAGGAGATGCTAGAGTCTGCCTTTCTGAGCTGGGAATTTCTGGTTAAAGGCTTATTGTGCCTGCTTATTTTAGCTATTTCTTTCTGAAATTTGGTGTGCCTTGTTTGCTGTAGCATAGACTAGATTCAGGCCTGCTGAATCTAGCTTTGTTTGTATAACTTGAGCATTAATCCAGGCCATCTTATTTGGAGAAGGTTCCCCTCCACCCTAGTGGCAGGAGAGTGCAGTTAGAACTTGTTTGATTGAAGACTGTTGGAACAGGGCTCAGTTTTGAGCTTTTTTACTGGTTAATTAGGTAATTTGTTTAAATCAGTTTGCTTATTTTCTATTGTTATAAAAAAAACTTGCACTTTATTCATCTGCTTTTACTGTATCTGTGCTTCTTCCTACTTTATTACTTTATTTTGCTTTTGCTGCCTGTTCTTAAAATTACTTAATTGCATTTATTCTGCTGCATTTATTACTGCTTGTTAGTAGTCTGATTAAATTGTAAATGTTATTCTAAGCCTTTGGTTTAAGCACTTGGGCTTCAGACTAGTTGTTTTACCTTAAGAAGGTTTGTGGTCTGCACTGTTGTGGCAGGACAGGTAGCTTACATCCTTCTAAGTTGGGAGATGCTGATTGAAGGCTTAGTGTCTGTTATTGTAAAAGTGTATTAGTTCTGGTTTAAGCACTTGGGCTTCTGGCCAGTTATTTTATATTACGAAGGTGTGGTTTGCACTCTTGTGGGAGAAGAGGGTAGATTATGCCTTTCTGAGCTGGGAGTTTCTGGTCAAAGGCTTATTGTGCCTGCTTATTTGAACTTGTTTCTTTGTGAAATTGGTACAGCTTGTTTGCTGTACTATAGAATAGATTCAGACCTGCTGAATCTAGCTTTGTTTATATAACTTGAGCACTAATCCAGGCCATCTTTTTTTGGAGAAGGTTCCCCTGCACCCTAGTGGCAGGAGTGTACAGTTGGAACTTGTCTGATTGAAGACTGCTGGAATGGGCCTCGATATTTAGCTTTTTGTTGGTTAATTGGTTAATTTGTTTAAATCAGTTTGCTTATTTGCTACTGTTATATTAAAAGAAAATACACTTTATGCATTGCCGCTTAGCTAGGGTTAAACTATTCCCAGCATCATAAAGTCTGCTCTTCAAATTCTTCCTTAGAACTAACCAATTTTTTTTAGTTTTAGCACTCAAATCTGTTTCTATGATCTCTGCACTTGTTCAGAACTCATTGCAAACAATAAATAAGCTACAAATTACTACAGCACTCAACTTTCATCGCTTGTCTAGAAGAAAACAGCTTTTAGTACTTAATAAATAAGCATCTATCCAGGCATGTCTAAGGGTCAGCTCCCGGTGTAATCCCCTGTCTACCTGATGAATCTGGGCATCTTTGGGCAATGCACAAATTGCCTCATGTACACAGACAACCCTCTCCTCCTACCACCCAACACTACAACCTGTGAGATTTGTACTTATATAGTCAAACTGGAAGCAAAGCTCTCTTCACCCAAGACTGGACTAGATAGTCAAGATGAGAAGGTAAACACTTGCACCACACCACACTCATCACATAGTCCCTCAAAACCTACACCACCAAAGCAAACACATAGAAACGCAAAACACACACCTACATTTGCTTAGGCTCTCAATAAAAATCTGTTCAAACAACAGAGACCTCCAAAGCAGAAACGCAAGTATCTTCCACCCCCAACACAACCCAAATGACACATAGCCCACAAAGTCAGTGTGCTACAGAACCACAGCCCATAAGGCATAACAATGTACCCAACACTCTAGTAATAGGTGACTCTATAGTCAGGCACATTGATGTTTCATTCACCAGGCTAAACAAGGAGAAAGTTACTGTCAGCTGCCTGTCGGGTGCCAGGATCTGCCACAAAACGCAAGCACTCAGTTCACTCCACAGCAAGAAAAAAATGACTCTGTCATTGTCCATGTTGGTGTAAAGGACCTGAGATGTACCTCCCTGGACTACACGAAAAGAGACATGGAGGAGCTTTCCGATTTTGTAGCACAGGCAGGTATGACCCTAGCCCTGAGTAGCTTCCTGCCATCACCCGGAATTATACCACAGTACAAGGACAAAATGATTGACTTCAACAATTGGCTAGGCTTCTGGTGTCATTCTAAGGGGATCCAGTATCCTTCTGCCTGGGATGACATGATCGACAGACCACAATGCTTTGCCAGAGATGGCCTGCACCTGTCACCCTTGGGATTCCGGATACTGGCTAAGTCTCTTGCCACCCCTATAGTGCCTTTTTTAGGCAAGGTTTAAATGACAAACTCTCCACTGTAACAGGTACAAGCAAGCAAAATCTGAGGGCAATGCTACTCAATGCTAGAAGTCTAAACCTCAAAATGCACTCACTCGAGGCACTCCTTAAAATGGAGAACATCGACATCTGTGCAGTGACAGAGACCTGGTTTAAGGCTCCAGAGAGCACCCCTGTGTTACCACTCTATAATTCATACCACACCTTTCTGCCACCTTACCTGGACCGAAACACAAAAGGTGGAGGCGTGTCCATATTCATTAAGGATATCCACACCTCCAGGATAGTTTTTCAGCATAATGCATCCGAGATTATCCAAGTGCAACTAACTCTGGGCAAGATTGCAATCCAAATTGTAGCTTGCTACAGATCCCCCACCATGTCCAAGGATTCACACTCCTAATTTTGAAAATATTAGGGTGCAACCTAACACCCTAATAATGGGCGATTTCAACTACTCCACTATTAACTGGGAAAACTACTCCTGTACCAACTCTTTTGCTCAACATTTTCTGGAATTCATAAATTCCAGTGCATTGGATCAACCTTTCCACACCCAAACCAGGGGCAGCAATATCCTAGACCTGGTCATTACCAACATGGGCGACCGGTATTCCACATCAGAGGTCAATTCCTTGTTGGTCATATCTGACCACAAGCTAATCACCCTAGAAGTCCACATCCCACCACCCACCCCACAGTAGGGAAACCACCGTAAAAAATTTCTCCAAAGCCAACTTCACACTTCTTAATACAGAAGTGGCAAACTTCATGACACCCATACAGACAGACAATAGAGGTACGACTGTTGAATCCTACACAAATGCACTTTATAAGCACTTACATGAGTGCACGGATTGTGCTATCCCTAACAGAACCAAGATGCTATTCTTCAAAAAAAGGAAGCCAATCTGGTGGTCCCTTGCCATAAACAAACTCTACAACAGAAGAAAGAAACGGTTGCAAAAAAGAGTAAAATCCCATGATTGAAGGAACTCCCTGGACAGACTCAGTAAGAAGCTGAGATCTCTCATAAAATCCTCCAAAGCTAGCTATGAAAACAAAATTGCCACTGATTCTAAAGACAACCACAAAGCATTCTATAGCTAAGTCAGAAATCTCAATGGCAACACTCAGATCTGCTCTGAGTTGCAGCACAATGGCACTAAATATACAGAACCAACTGATATTGCAAACATCCTGGCAGATAGGTTCAGTGCTAACTTTACCCCCCTCTCACCCCCTAAAGGGCCCATCTCTATACCAGAAGAATGCAAAGTTTCTATAATCACTGCTGCACAGGTAAAAAACACACTCTCCAAAGCCAAGAACACAGCATCTATGGAACCTGACAACATCCCAGGCTGTGTTCTAAATGAACTACAGAACAAACTGGCACCCCACCTAATTACCATGTTCAATCATAGCCTCCCCTCAAGCTTTGTGCCCACTGAATGGCACACAGTGATGGTTATCCCACTTCACAAAGGGAAAGCCACTATGGACAATGGGAACTACTGCCTTGTTAGCCTGATGAGCCTGGTCTGCAAGGCCATGGAAAGTATCATCATGGAACTTATAAACAAAGACATTGATAATCTCCAAACTCTGGACCCCACCCACTTCGGGTTTGTAAAAGGCAGATCATGTCTTCTAAACCTGACACACTTCTTTGAAGCAGTCACCAAAGCCGTAGACAAGGGTAAGGTGGTTCACACAGCCTATCTAGATCTCGACAAGGCTTTCAGCACCATCCCCCACTCTGGAATTATAGATAAACACACTAAACTAGGTATAAATCCCTATGTCACAAGATGGGTTGCCAACTGGCTCACTGACAGAACCCACACTGTGAAAGTAGCAGACCCCAAATCTGACTTCAGACCAGTGACAAGTGGAGTACCACAGGGTTCAGTCCTGGGTCCTCTCCTGTTTGGTATCTACTTGTCTGAAGTGCAGGCTAACACAGAAGATCTTTGGCTAATGAAGTTCATAGATGACTACAAACTAGGAGCCATAATCGAAACTCCTAACGATGTGGACATCCTACGAAAGGGCCTCACTGAGACGGATGCCTGGTGTCAATGCCATGGCCTCAAGCTCAATGCCAAAAAGTGCATTGTCATCCCCTTTGGTAAAAACTCTGTACCCATGAACTTCCACATAGGTGGTAGTCTACTTAACACCGAAAGTATGATAACACACCTTGGGACACAGGTGGACAGTAGTCTCTCCTTTGATAATCGCATCACCACAGGAGTCAGGAAATCCTTCTACATGGCACACCTCATCACAAAAGGTTTCTCATCCAGGAAAAAACAGGTCATTGTTCCCCTCTACTCGTCACTCATTAGACCCATTATAGACTACAATGCCCCTTTTGGTATGTAGCTCACAAGACATCTACAACAACTGGAAAGGCCACAGAAATACCTCACAAAGAGGATTAATGGCCTCAAACAGATGCCCTGCGCAGACCATCTGAAAAAACTCCAGCTTTACTCCGTTGCATATCGTGTACTCAGAGATGATCTCTGCCTAACATACAAAGCTATGTCAAACTCAGAGCTGTTGGAAATGTTACACTTAAAGAAATCCCAATCCCTCTGAGCTACATGCTTTAGGGACCTAAACCTTGTCACCACAATAAACAGAACATGCTGGAGGGATAGATTCCTGTCTCAGAGACTTCCCATACTCTGGAACAAACTACCTGTCTATATCAAACAAAGCTCCTCATTAGCACTCTTCAAGAAAAAGCTTGATGATTGAATGGAAAATAGGAAATTCACCCCGGGGATCACTTCTGTGACTTTGCTCGACAGGGGCACAGCAAAATAATTTTCTTGGGTGGTGAAAGCCAGGATACATTTTCGGCTAGGTTTATATAGGCCCTAGGGTCAATAGCCTAATACCTACCTATGAACCTGTATATGTTTATATGGTAGTATGTATTTTAGTATGGTACCTTTAAAATTTTAAAATGGCTAATTAGTAGTCAGTTAGTTATGTTATATAAGTGTACTGGTAGTCAGTTTAATTAATTCTGATGAAGTCCCATTGGTGGGGATGAAAGCACTAAATCAGTTTTTACTTTGGAATAAAAAGAGTTTGTTTTTCAAAAAAACAAAAGCATCAAGTCCTTGTTTCCAGCTACAGCAGTGTGTCTTTTTGACTGTGTGGTGGTTTCTGGTCACTGTGTCCTCACTTTTGTGTGTTTTCTTTTGTATCCTACATGAACGCAGGCATCAGCTCTCAGCTCCGTTAGACACTCTATTCAACCAAAGCCTGAGCACCGGCTTCATCTCAGCTGAATGGAGAACAGCCACTGTCATCCCTCTACACAAAGGTGGTGCATCCACTGACACAGGCAATTATAGGCCCATCAGCCTAACTAGCCTGATCTGCAAGGCCACGAAACGCATTGTCATCGACCTTATAAACAAGGACATTGGCAATCTCCAAACGTTTGACCCCACACAGTTTGGTTTAAACTTGGCCGACATCTTTGAAACAGTCACCAAAGCCATGGACGAGGGGAAAACAGTGCATACCGCCTTCCTTGACGTAGCCAAAGCCTTTGACACTATACCCCACTCGGGCATAATAGATAAACTCTCCCAACTAGGCATCAACCAGTATGTTACCTGATGGGTAGCTAACTGTCTCTCTGATAGAACCCACTCAGTCAAAGTAGGGGAAGCCACCTCCAGTAGTAGACCTGTAATGAGTGGTTTACCCCAAGGATTGGTCTTGGGGCCTCTACTGTTTGGGATATACTTTTTTGAGGTGCAAGACAAAACTAGTGGTCTGTGGCTGACCCAGTTTGCAGATACTGCAAGCTGGGCACTGTCTTAAATTCCCCCTAGTGATATGAACATCTTCCAGGAGGGCCTTACCCAAACTAATGACTGGTGCCAGAAGCATGGCCTCAAACTGAATTCCAAGAAGTGCATCATTATCCTCTTTGGAGAAAATGTCATTCCCACTAATTATCACATTAATAACAATGTACTAAGCATGCAATCAGTTGTAAGGGACTTGGGCACCCAGGTTGATAGCAACCTGACTTTTAACCACCACATTGCCTCCATTGTATGGAAGGCTTTTTACATGGCACACCTCATAAATAAGAGTATTTCATCCAGGAACAAGGAGGTCATAACATCCCTGTATTCCTCCCTTATCAGACCCATTATCAAGTACATTTCCCCTTTTGGTATATACCTTGCCAAGCACATGCAGCAGTTGGAGAGATCACAGAGGTTCCTGACCAGGACAATCCAGGGTCTCAAACACCTATCCTATACTAATAGACTAAAAGCCCTGTCCCTCTACTCAGTCTAATACTGACTGCTCAAAGGTGACGTTTCTCTGGCATACAAGGCCATTTCAGACCCAGTCTTGATGGAGTTGCTGCATATCCATAAGACAAACTCCACTCGCATAACCCACATGCAAGGCCTTTACCTGGTCTGGGACATTAATAGAACTTGTCTGCGGGATAGATTTGTGTCCCAAAGACTCCCCCATCTGTGGAATAGACTCATTCTCCATGTCAAGCAGAGTACCTCTCTAGTCCTCTTTAACAGGAACCTGAATGGCTGGATGGGAAACAGAAAATATACCCCTGGGATCCCCCCTGTGTCCCTGCTGGACAGGGGAAACAGGTGCTGACTTTGAGGGAACATGGGCAAAATTCTTGGCTAGGCTTATAAGAGCCAATAGCCTAGTATCATCCTATGAACCTATGAACCTATGAACCTATAAAGCAGGCTTACCCCTGTAATAAATGTACTTATAAAACAAAGAAATGAAGGTTGGGAAAAATGACAAGTCTCTCTATTCCTTGTCATACAAACTTATGAAGGGATTATCTCTGCTTTGCCTTTTATGCTATGCATCAACATTTATAGATTCATGGATTCATAGAAATTCTAAGACCAGTGAATGATATGACCTCTCTTGCCTTGCCAGTAGCCTCCTTCAGGTTGCACCTCCTTCTTGCAGGAGGTTCATAATAGTACTGAGTGCCCGCTTTGAAATAAATTCACTTAACTAGAACCTATGATAAAGCAGACAACTAATCTACAGATTTAAACCTACACTAGCACATCAAAAACAACAAATGACATGACATATACCTAATCCGAGACATCCCCCATTTCTGGAACAGACTACCTTTACTTGTCAAACTGTGCACGTTTATATCAAGCTTTACAATCAGTGTACATTACTGAATACGTGATTACAAAATTTCAATGTGGACATGTGGAGAAAGTCTTCTTAATGGGGGACATTACTAGTCTTACACCAGTATTTGGTAATGTGACTGAGATTTTTAATAGTCTCCTTTGCTGTAACTTTAGGAAGAACCTATGAACCCATGGAAATAAACTTAAACCAGCAGTAATTTTCATGAATCACACTCAAAAAAATCACATATAAATGCAGTAAAATCTGCTAAAGCCAAATATCTTGGCTATCAACAGGCAGCTCTGTCATTCATACCAGCACACTTCTGCAAATCTGTCAAATCTCTAATGAGACACAGTACAGAATTCAGTTCTAGCAGAACTATGTTAGCTAAGCCTCTATACCTCACAAAATTCAGTAACTATTTGCACACTAGCACAGAGGTATTAACAAAATGCATGACTAATTAATTTCTGCACTCTCAAACCATAAACAAATGATATCACCTTCCTAACAGCAATGATGGCAACCTCCATTAAAATTGTACTGGGCTAGTAAACCCCTCACCTCTATCAAGCCACACTTCTCTAATGCATCCATTAGCAAAACACTGTTTAAATTTTTACTTTTAAGCAAATATTTGCCAGAAGGGTTACTAAAGTGTCTACCTCAGTCATGGACAGACCAGTTGTCCACATATTCTGTCTTTCTCTTACCACAGATGCTATCCTTTTCTCCTTGATGGAGTCAGCTATTATAATTTTAGCCAAAATTTCCTCCCCAGAGGACTTCCAACCTATTTCTTAAACTTTTCCCATATCAAAGCTCTTCTGGAAGTTAATATTTCATCAAATCTCTGATCATCTAATTGAATACAATTCTTGGACTGCCTGAAGATGTTGATTTTGTAAAATTTTTACTATCGGCACATCATTTTACATGGGTAACTAACACAAGATATAATGACATGAAAAATGCTCACCTTATAGCAGGTGCTCTTGTTGATATGATCAAGGTTACTGAGACAGATACCCTATTCTTTTTGCCGAACTCCAAGACCTTAGTATAATACTTGACACAATTCAATCACTAAAAAGCTACCAAGTTTCTGTTGATGCAGCTATGGCAGAAATTTGCACCAAGACTTTTGGCTACATCAGAGTTCAGTGTTTGGATTAGTTTTATTTCCATATTTGTTCCATGTAAGGCCAGTTTTGTTTTCTTGTTTGTTAACAGCCTAAAATGTAATATTCTCAGTGTAAGCAGGTGACACTTTTCTCCTTAACTCAGACAATCCCATGTTTATGTTACACTGTGAAAAACAGTCCAAAGTTCCCAGGTTATGGAATGAGAGCCAAAGTCATACACATTCCACCAGTCGTATGTCTTTGCCCCACAACAATGACTGAAATAAAGAAACTACTCATCCTTAAGAATCCACTAGGTAATCTAGTCCTCTGTTCTAATCAAAACTATATCGGACTATTTTTGGACTCTACCTTATCCTTTATGAAAAATAGAAACAGTTGCTAGTTGGAAAGTGCGTTAATTAAAATTATGCTATAAGCTGACTCACCTCCTGTCTCTAGAAGCATGCCTTGCTATAGCCAAAGATGTTTTACTTTCTAAGTTAGAATATGTTCAACCGATTATTGATCTGCACTCATCCCCTAATAGCCTTATCATACAAAACAAAACTAACATTTTCAGTTCTGACTAGCTTTCCATATCTTTCAGCCTTTTAGAACAAGAAATCTGGACAAAGCCATAAATGATTGGGGGACAAAGGCCCAAAATAGTGACAGTGTTTGAATACTGCTGTCAACAACTTAGAAAGTTGAAAGAATAGCAGGTTTTGCATTAATATACATTTTCTGAAGGATATGAAATCTGAAACTCAAATATTTGTCATTGTTTTCTGAATTCACTCCTCAATGATTTGCCCATGATTTGTCAGAAAACCACAATTTCATCAGAAATACACCAAAAATATGAGGCAACAATCTGGGCATTCTACAAAAATCTGTGCAGTTGAGATGTGTGTCACTGTCAATGCATGCATCCATAACTGTGACCTTCTAAAATGAATACCTTGGCTGTCTGTATGCGGCACAGCTTCATGGCTGTGAAACACTTTCTGTATTAATATCAATATACTCTGGCACTGTCTTTCTTATGCTTTAGGCTTACTGTGAAAAACCCAACTACTCTTTCAGCAGTAGCATCAATGACACTCTTATCCTTAACAAACCATCCTTCTGCCTAGTAAGAGGTAAGACATTCCTTTCTGCCCTGCTGCTTAGGTTTCCAATTGTTCTGTGTAGGCAGTCAACACTGGAAGCCTTCCAGTATAAAATAAAGTGGAAGCGTTTTCAAGAAGATGAATTCTAATGCATGGGGGATGTGAACTAAAGTCAGCATTACTGCATCACAGAACACTTCAGCTTCAGATCTCTTAATAGATTGGGAAAAGTTACTGAAGTTTATCACAAAACTTATTATAGTAAGATACACCTATTTGGGTCTATATTAAAATAGCGAAACCTCACTTACGCAAATACGGAAACATCGACACATATATAGCGAACGGCGAAAACACAGAACATCCTGAAGTGCGAAATTCAAAATGTCAAATTGTCATAGTTGGCCAACCCCACTGCCTGCTATGTACTACCTACCCAAACAAAATAAATAATCCACACTTCCCCATATCTACACTTCACCCATATATCCCATATCCTAATCAAACATTCACAACACACAAATGTATCTAACTATAAACAAACAACACCCAACTACAGGAAAAGTATAAATTACGTATACATTCAGCTACACAACTATATTACTATACATACACTTAACATAACCCTACTTTTAACCCTAAAGTAAAGGTTACATGTATTACTATGTATGCACTTACCTTATCCCGCACTCTAACCCTAAGGTCCATAACTATTGCACACTTACGTTAGGGAGCTATACCAGATAAGGGCCAACTATGATGATTCGACATTTCGAATTTCGCACTTCAGGACATTCGGTGTTTTCACGGTTCGCTATATATGAGTCAACGTTTCCATATTCGCGTAAGTGAGGTTTCGCGGTTTTAATATAGACCCCACCTATTTATATGCACAGGCTCTGTTAAAACTTTTGCAATAAACCCAAAGCAAAGTGACTGGAATGTACCTCAAAATGCATTATTGCAGTCTATCTCCCTCAGCTAACACAAACCTGCTGAAAATTGAGTTGTAATTAATTTCTTTCAATTTCCATTCATAATAAATCTGCAAGTTTTGTGTTGTAAATAATTACTTGTAAATACTTGTTTCCATATTCCTGTAAATTACAACATTGTTTCTGACAGGTTTCTGCAAGTTCTCCACCATGATTGCAACCACATTACTTGCAATGTTGCAGCTGCATCAGCAGTAAAGTTTATAGATATATTCCCACTGCTGTCATGTTGGCAACTGCTTTTTCACTTGCTCGCATTACTTTAATTCTTATCAATATGGAAGTTCTACTGCAAATGTTTTATCAGATTATGACATGCATTTATTTTTGTATTACATGACCTTAGATATTGGGCCCTGAAGGGCCTTTATACTGGTCTAACACCCCAGTTATCAAATATTAACTAAATTGAAATAAATAAATAATTATGTCACACTAGGATGTACGTATAATTTGTAGAATAGACTGGAAAACATTTCTAGAACTTGTCATAGGTTCATGGGTTCATAGGTGTGTACTAGAAGAATGGCCCTGGAGCCTTTACAAGCCTAAGCCATAGAAGTACCCTGGCATTGTGCCACCCGATTTTAGTTCCCAGTACCTCTATCAAGTAGAGACATTGGCGTGATCCCCGGGGTTAACTTCCTATTTCCCATCCAGTCATCAAGACTTCTCTTGAAGAGGGCCAGTAAGGTGCTCTGCTTGACATGTATGGGAAGTCTAGTCCAAAGCATGGCCAGTCTCTGGATTATGAACGTGTCCCTCCAGCATGTTCTGTTGATTGTGGTAATGAGGTTGAGGTCTCTGGAGCATGTGGTGTAGAGGGACTGGGATCACTTTAAATGTAGCATTTCTAACAGAGCTGGGTCAGACATGGTTTTGTAAGTCAAGCAGAGATTGCCTCTTAGTAGACGATATGAGACAGTGACTAGCTGGAGTTCTTTGAGTCTGTCCATATAGGACGTGTTTAAGGCCTAGGATCCTCTTCATGAGGTACTTGTCAGAATTTCCTCTTGTCCATAGAATGCACAGACGTATGCACTTTGAAAATATTTTGGGAATATCAGTTTTACTGTAGCTTTAAGGTAGCATGCATAAGTTCTTATCAGACTTCCTAGTGAGTGACATCTCATGGAAAGCATATCAACTGCAAGTCTTTGCATTATTTGTATAATATGATTGACTCCATGACCAGTACTCATTGAAGTTATGGCAAAATCTTGATTGCACTGACTTGCTTTGCCGAATTCATATTTTTGTCCAAGTGGTATGTTTAGAGCTCTAAGCCATCACACAGCTGATATAAAACTAGCCTAAATAAGACATAAATGCTTTTGCAGCTCTCTGTAGTCCAATTTGGTGGACAGGTTTTATAACATACTCTTTCAACGTAGTCAGAAATTTGATTCCAGTGATATATAGTTAGAAGTTACAGCATTTCTATTTGATTTTATAAAATATTTCCTGTCTTAGGCATTTGACTATCTGCACGCTGCTTCTACTGTATCCCAATCAAAACTGTATGACTAGATACCAGTAACAGTTAGCCTGAAGATAGACACACAGACAGATGGAGCAGTATATCTGATCATTTGCGTCTGTTAGGTTTTAATCAGAGATGATTCTGTTTATTAAACCTCTGACATTCTTATTAATCAATTTTGTGTACATAGCCTCTGACAAGTACAAGAGAAAACTATGAACACTAAAAACCATGGTGTAAAAGCAAAACAATCTCCTTCAATCAAGAGCAACAAATGTACAAAGACAATTTGGACTTCTGTATTTTGTCATGATAGATTTAATATTATGATTCAGTTCTCTGCCACGTACAGTAAATTTAATTAGAGTTGAAATGTGGCTTGCTTTGCAAGATGATCAGTTTTTAACCTGGGCAAATGACTTTCTGTATGACTAATAAATTAAATACATTATATCTTTTTCCATGTGCTGCATTTTGGCTCATAAATAGTACACGCAGTCGGCTCGTAGTTTCACTTGATTACCTTTTCCATTACCTTTTTTATAATCCTTGTGGGAGTGGAAAATTCATTCATTTTTAATAACGTGCAGAGAAAACTGATGTGAGGATTGTTTAATTAGTGAAACACATACTGGTATTCTTTGAATATTGAATGCTAAAATGTGATTTTTTTTTTAATTCAGTAATTAAAAATTATTATGAAAGCGTTTATTTAGAATTCATTTTATTATCATTTTTTTCAAATATATATATGAATATTATTATACAGGTACACCGAAGTTAAGATAAATATTTAAAAATTGTATTTTGGAGTACTTTTGAGTTATCTGCCTTCCTAGTTTCAATACACATCTGTGGGAAAAGAGAAAATTATAGTACTACATATTCTGTCATCTTAAAACATGTATTCAGTTTCTAGGAATATGCTACTTTGATATGTAATTTCACACTATTTTGATAAGAAATGCAGTTTGAGAGAACATGCATAACACAAGAGATTTACCTGGCTTTAATGTGAATCGGTCTATAGTTAGAATAAATGGACAGATGCCACAAATTACAATATCTAACTCTTGAAAGACACAGAAATACTCTAGGTGATCAAAAACTGCATCATTAAATGTAAAACATACTTAGATCAAAAATAAAAAACAGCATAAAGAACACAGCAAAAATAATTTTTGGAAGTATGATGCTGTCTTCCATAGCTTCTTACTCCGATTTACAAAGACAGTGAAAATAGGGCAAAGGCTATCTAAGCAGAACCCACATAGCACATTCAGAAATGATAGGAAATCAGTCTGTAGCAGCAGTCCAGCAAAACCTTAAAAAACAACACATAGAAAAGACCAGTAAAGTTCAGCAGATACTTAAACATGAAAGTTTAACGTGATACTTATGAAAACTGCAACATTCAAAGAAACATATTTATTTTCATGAACAGCAGAATAATTCTTTCGATTTCATGATTTCCAGTTTAAAGACATGCACCAATGATAAATTATACAGTGCTGAAAAGTCAGAATCACAGAATTTGCTCAAAATCATTTTTTCCTAGTACCTACCTATGAACCTATGAACCTAATACTTTGAAAGCAAAATTTTATCTAGAGTGAATGTATGTTTTATGAAAAAATGGAGATCACAATGAACAAGCTTGCTATTTAGTACTAAATGTTTCACATTATTATATGCACAGAGATCTATGATTAGGCTCTAAAATCAAAGAAGAGACAGACTTGCTAAACACCTTTTTGAGATCAGAAAGGTGCTTGATAAGTCTTTGTTAAATACCTCTAAGTTCTGATAAGATCAGGTGTCATGCTAGGAATAAATAGGGAACTTTTAAAGCAGTCCATGCAAGAGAGGAATACTTCTTTTCTGCCTGCTGTATATTTGACAGAGCTGATTTGCTTTACATGTCTTGAATGGCACTTTATTTTCTGTTAGTGGTGGAATTCTGATCATGTCTCACAAATCAAAACCTTTTTACATTCTTGTTTCATCTTGGATACCAAGATTTGGTGTCCCTACAGCTGTATGAGGTGATACTGCTCAAGCATCAGTAACCCAAAGAAAAAAAAGGTATAACACCAAATATTGTTTTCTACAGGGAATCACTGTTGCTGTGTTTTCTAAGTGTGCACCAGGGAAGATTCACTTGTTTTGGGAGATAATTCTCATTCTTCAAGTTGGTATAGCCATGGAGTTTGTATATATAAGTTCAGAGGGTGTATTTGCTTTCCTTCCATATCAGAGAGTGTAAGGGAGCTTGCCCCTGCAAAAAAAAACAAATTACAGTTTTTTTCGCCCTTCAGTGTTTCAGGCATTGTTTTCTTTCTCTTCTGAGTATGTGCCAGGAAAAGATTTTCATTGACCTGGTCTAGCTCCTGCTCACAGCATTACTGACTATCCCATCTAGCTACATATGGGTAAGCTCTGGTATATACTTTGCTCTTTTTATGTGCACATTAAGAAGCATCACAACCAAACTGAGCATACACTATGCATCACTATTTCATCCCTAGTTTTATCCTTCTTTCTTTATTATACCTGGTTTTCTTTTTTGCACACTCCTATTGACATGCTTTTTGTGCATGTGTAAATGTGTCTATTTTGCGTTACTCCTGTAGGACCTTCTATTATGCGTTAAACTGACCATAGTGTCATTCAGTCCTTTCTCATTCTATAAACATAATGCATTGAATATTTTATCACCCATTCATTTAATTCTTCAGCAGCACCATGACTTGTAGTCTGTATTACCTGAATTTATGAGTCCAAAATAGGTCTGCTTAAACAGTGTGACCTCGCAGTGTATGCCCAACCACTATAAATGAGAGAACAGAACACTAATCATTAATCACTGAAGTCCTAAGAAACCCTTCTATATCATCAGACTAGCTGACATTTCCAATAATTATATATCCATTGACAAAACAAGCCAGTGAAGGCTATAAGAAGGCTACTACTTGAATGTGCCTTTGAGTGCAAATGGAAACTTTTTCTTCTCCCACTGGACTAAGAAACAGAACTGTAGACTTTCATTGTCATTGAACCTGAGCTAAATAAAGTGAGTTATGTTACATTCCAGTGACTGTCAAAACTTGATTTCTTTGACTAGTTACATTCAGTTTGTTTCATTAATATTCTAATATTCTGCTCACTGGATTCATTACATCAATCTAATGCTGTTTTTTGTTTGTTTTTTGTTCAAGCCATGCTGTTAGTTACTGTGCATGATGATTTTGTTAGAAAAAAACATGAACATTGTGAAATGTGCACTGCTTTAGTAACACCATGAATTTGCAGCTATATTAGATGCAAAGTCTTAGTCTGGAACATATTTGTTTACTTGATTACATATTTTCTGTTGTTAGAACTGGTTGGAAATCCATATCACTCTTCTTGCTTTCTGTGTTTCTGCAATGATTGTGGGTCAGGCTGTGTCCAGGCTGAAGCCTTGGCTTTCAGTAGCACCAAGATCCGGGCAATCTTTCTGTGTATTCCTTGCTTATGGCCTATTAACAAATTAAAATGAGAACTAAAATAATTGTGTATCACTTCTAGGTGTAATGGCCTGACCATTCTTGTCAATGTCACACCCATTTCGTGGAAGAGAAGACTGGAGGTGGGCTCTTAAGCTTATGGTCTGCCATAATGGGTGAATGTGCTAATTAGATTCGGTCATATCACTCTGAGTCCCTGTTTAATGGACCATTTGACCTTTTGGAATGACAACAGTTCCAAAAAAATTCATGTACATAGCAGGCACTGACACTGATCTCTTTCTAAAATGTGAAGTCCCCATGACTTTAATTTATTTGGCATACGGTAGTGGTGCTGCTGTAGCGTTGTCGCCTCACAGCAAGACATTGTCTCATTCGATTCTCAGCTAGAGCATCTTCTGTGTGGAGGCATAGGTGAATGGGCATCCCTTCGTTGAAGGTTGTGCATCAGGGCTGGTAACTCGGCATATAAAAATCCACTACCAAATATTAGCAGACCGGAGTTCCGCTGTGGCGACCCCTAACCGGGATAAGCCGAAAGACACAACAACAACAACAACAACAACTTCTTCAACATTACTGTTTTTTCCTTGCTGGATGACCTTTATTCCATAGGGTGCTCTGGAGTCTTTTCTGCCATCTGTTAAACTTTGTTCCTCATCCTCATGAGTAGATTAAAAGCTGTTGTTCAGAGCAGGTACTGACCAGTTTCTGATCTTGTATGCAAGCGATCTTCTTTTGTCTACTTCATTTAAAAATCTAACACAACAGGGGCTTTATCTTGTGCAAAAGAGAAACATTCTTCCTTGGCAAAAATATGACAAAGGTTATTCTACTCTGAGATATATCTGCAGCCAGCAGGTATGATCCAACATCCGAGTTCTCATTAATAGACTCTTCACAATCTATGTCTCTTCTGAATATACTAAACCACTTTCCATTTCAATTTGATCTGGTTTATGAATTCCAGCTTTATCAGCCTTGAGGATAACTCTAGCAGATATGTTAAATTCATTCAATGATCCCAAACAAAATGAAAGCCTTCTCTTCTTCTCTAAATGCTTTGTCAAATTAAAAGTTGTCAGACTTCTCTAGTATCTCCATATCACTTGCAACTCCTGCTGCCATGGACTGAATCAGAAATGCATAAAGTCAGTCAGCAAAAAACAGGCTAGTTGTCTTACTTTTATTTTTTCCTTTACTCTTTTCTGCTTTCTGAAGAAAAAGAAACCTGTTCAAGTTCTATCCCTCATGTCAAATAGAAGGATTACAGTGTCGGTGATAACTTCATGTCCATCCCCAAATTCTCTGTTCATTTCACATTCTTTGAAAACAGAGTAGCACACTCACCTTTGGTGCAGAAGGCTGTGAATTCTATCTCCACACCAGATAGATTGATTGCTGACACTGTAGTACAGGATAAGACATGATGCATTCCTAAGTGTGCTTTACTTCGGATTTGATATTAAACCAGGACCCCATCTGCTTGAATTGTTAGTAGCTAAAGGGAATGAAAAAGATCCCATGGCATCTAACAAAAGAGTAAAGGAAAGTCCCCGATGCCATGCCCACATTTCCTCTAGTAGTATAAACAAAACCTTGGGTCTCCCCTGAAAAGAGGCTACTAGCCAAGTAGGACTAACCCAATGAACAAAGGATAAATAAATAAATAAATAAAACATTTTGTATGCTTGGTGCTTATTGTCTTCAGAATACATGATGTCTTCCTAGTCCTCACTCTAGCTGATAAGGTAAATGGCTTTATTATAGGGTTGCATCCACCAATCTGTTGAAAGACTTTGAAATTGTGGATTATTAAGATAGTATCAAGACCACTGCCAATTAGAAGAACCTGCAAAACAGATACATATAATCTCCAGCATTTTATTAAAAAGAGGATGTCACTAGACTCTACATTGATCCCTTTTATAGTTTAACAGTGGTTTAAGTTGACTTATTTTAAGACTTTCTGGATACCTATATGTGCATATCTTGGTTCTGCTGTAGGTTCATTGGTACGTATCAGGCAGTCAATCTGCAGACCATTTCAAGCTTAGTCAAAACAAAAACATTTAAAATTTCCCTCTAGGCTCAAGGAGGGCAAGACAAGATAGACTGGGAGAGAATTTAGGCTGCCCTTCCAATTATCTTAGTTTACCTTGAAGGTGACAAGGGTGCTGCTACTCTGCTTGACATCTAGTGGACGTTTAATCCAAAGATGGATATGAATCTATCATGCCAATCTGATTTATTTATCTGCTTGATGAAAATTTTATTTCTTTAACTGGGTATTTGATGTACCATTAATTCTGTGAAGGAATCGGAGATCAAATCGGGATGGGTCTTTCATGGATTAAAAGGCTAGACATAGATCTCCGAGGTGGAGTCTTCAAGAGACCGAGAATAGAGAAAGGGATGCCAGTGTTTCCTGATAACTAAGATTTTTGAGAATACTGATATTTTTAGTTATGAATCTCTGCAGTTTCTCAAGTTGTGTAATACGTTTAGATTAAAACATGCCAAAAGGTACATTATATTCAGTAATGGGTCTGATAAAATATGACTAAAGGAGAATTAAGACTTCTTTAGATCTAGTGGAGATGCTTTGAAAATTACATGGGCCAGATAAAAAGCTTTCTGAATGACTGTAGAGACATGATGGTCAAATGATAAGGAATTATCAACAAGAGTATTAAGATCCCTTACACAGTGTCTGATTGGAGGGGTGCATTTTTATAAATTAAATGAAACTGTTTTGTTTACCAAAATAAAATTTGCTACATTTTGTTACATTTAATTTGAGACCATTGTCCTTGTATCAATTGGAAACACAGTCTAAGTTGTGTCGTAACAATTGTGAGTCAGATGTTGATCAAATAATAATACGCTTTACAGTCATTTGCATATTTTCTTAACCATAGGTCAGAAGTCCTGGCCTGAGGATCACTGAAATATATGCCAGACAGGATAGGACCCAAAACTGAGCTTTGTTGTACACCACTGGTAACTGTTTTGCTTTCAGAAGGGACATAGACTACTCTAACCACAGGTGTTCCAATGCCTGTATGATGCTGTGTAACAGACACTATATGTGGCATTCAGTTAGTATTTCTGAGTGACTCATTCATTTCAAATTGTGAGTGCACTGAAAAAAAATGTTTTGCACTTCTCTTCCAGGAGCTCACTGCTCTGTCCTCTAGCCTGTTAATAATGAGGAAGGGGGGGGTAGAGCCTGAATGGCTAACCAAAAGCAGTAGTATTTTAGAGCTCCATATAACTAGTTAAACAAGACAGGAAAAAATATTCTTTTTTTTTTCTTCAAAGTATAAAATCTTATGGATAAAGGACTAGTTTACATAATTAGAAACGTTGGTGAAGTTTTACAAATAATTTCCTGTCAAAAAGCTTGGAGATATATTTACTTGTTAAAATGAGCAATTCAAAGAATTCTCACCAGGATGCTGCCTTAAAGAAGGAACTACAACAGATGGCATCTACCCTGCAGGAGTTGTCTTTGAAGATGAATGACTTTAAAGAGAACCTGGAAAATCTTGAAACAAACAGTCAAAAACAGGCTGACACCCTCAAGGAAATACTACAACAACACCAGACAAGGATAACAGCAATAGAGGTTTCTCCAAATGACTTAGAAAGCAGACTTAAGGAAGAGGAAACACAGAAAGAACTGCTTTTTAAATAAAACACTTGGTTAATAAAGTAGATGACTTGGAAAAATAAGGAGAGGAGAAATAACATCAGGATTTTCGGATTACCTGAAAACACAGAAGGTGAGGATATTATTTCCTTTTTATCAAGCTGGATCCCTGACTTTTTAAATTTAAAAGAAGGACTTTCCTTTGGCACACAGAGTTGGGAAACCTGCCACTAAATCAAACTCTCTTCCTAGGTCAATAATTATCAAATTTATTTCATACTTGGACAAAGAGCTGATTTTAAGATCTGCTTGGAGGAAGGCACCTCTATAATATAAACAGAGCCTGATAAGATTTGATAACGACTATTCATCTTGAATAATGGAGCAAAGGAAAAAAGTGTGGCCAATGACAAAGTTTCTGAAACAAAATAACAGCAAGGCAAATCTTGCATACCCAGCTAAGATAAGAATACTGTATGCAAACGAGATGAGGACTTTTATTGACTTAGAGGAAGCCTCTTCATTTATTAAAACTAATAATGTGATTACTTCACCAGAAGATATGGATTGAATGTCACCTTCTCTCAAGAGAACAAAAGAAACAAATGTCTGGACAGATGTCAAAAAGAAGAAGCAAAAGACTGATACTGTTACAGCCAAATCTCTCAAAGCATCTACTATGATATGAATTGTTTTAACATTACTTTAAAGGACCAATTTTACTGCTTGGATTTTTAAAACAAAGGTAACTAACTACTGAAATTTTTATCTATATTTTTTGAAAATAGATGACACATGAGAATTTTCACATTACCTCAGGTATGTAAAACAGGGTACTTTTCTTTCACAGAAGGAGGGTTATATAGCACCTAAAATATTTATACTGTAAATCAGCATACACAGTATATGCATATTTTGACTTAATTTTCTCTTTTCTTTCTCTCTTCTCTCTTTTCTCATTATTTATTTTAACTGCATCTTGTCTCCCTTTCTAATTTCTCTATTTACCATACTAATATAGTCTGCATATATTTAATAACTATCTATACATAGATAAATAATAGTCTAAAATAATCTAGTATTAAGGTAGACTAATTGGAATAGTGAACTTAATTAATTATTACAATATTTATTAGATTAATGATAGTCACTGTTATGCTTATTGGGATTGGTGACATGTTCGTGATTAACACTGAAATGTTACATTCATGTACATATGTCCTTTGAATTATTTCCTTTTAGTATTAACAAATACGTAAAAAAAAAGGAGGGAAAATGTACTGTTGGTTAAGGGAAGTGAAGCTTTCTTCACATTCTGTTTGCATTGCTATAGCAACAGTAAACAATTGCTGTAGTTTCTAAGGACATTGTGAATCTGCAAAGTGCATTTAGCCCCACAGATAACAAATAATAAGACAAAGTAATGCTGTTTAGTTATTAAAATGAAAAACAACCTAAACAAGGTAAAATAAATGCATAATGGGATTACTTGTAAAAATTTTATAATTTATCCTCACAGGATTACATATTCCTGGAAACACAACTGAAATGTTCCCAAATACATATGCACTGAAATGTAGCTGCTTGATTAAAAAGTATTACTCACTTTAACATGCTGATTCCACAAGCTGTCTGCACTGTAATGGTTACATTTTATATGTTACTTGAAATTGCCAGTCTCTAGAGCACATGAAAAGATACATATTACTTTTTGTAACATGTTATCTTTGCAGTTACCTCACACTCTGTACAAACTCACTTGGTAACTGATAGCTATTCATTTAAAATATCAGTTTAAATATTAAATGTGCCCTTGAAATGCTATTGACATTTTGACAAAATATAATCTGAACTGTAAAATGAATGACGTGAAAGAAGTGAAGTAATGCATAGATTTCAAAGACAGTTCTTAACACTACAGTTTGTTTGTGTCTTTTGGCTTTTCCCGGTTAGGGGTCGCCACAGTGGAACTCTGGTCCGCTAATGATTGGTAGTTGATTTTTACGTGCCGAGTTACCAGCTCTGATGCACAACCTTCAATGAAGGTATGCCCATTCGCGCATGTCTCCAAGCAGAAGACGCTCTAGCTGAGAATCGAAATGGACAGCGTCTTACTGTGAGGCGACAACGCTACCACAGTAAAAGTAAAAATATATATTCAAAAGGAGGTATTGACATGTTTTAGTCTTCCAGTTAAAATAGCTTACTATCAACATTCTGCGATATCAGAAAATTTGAAGAGATAGGAAATTACTATTCTGTCTTTATAATGATTATTAGACAGATATTAGACTCTGCTTAGTTTAATGAATCGTGACATATGTTTATGAGGAAAAGTGGACTCAGTTACTCACATTGGACTACACATTCCTGGAAACTCAACTGAAATGTCTCCAAATTATTTATGAATTTAAATGAAACTGCCTGATTAATAAGCATAATTTATTTTAACAACCTGAATCCATAAGCTATCTGCTCTATATATGCTACATTATATATGTCACTTACATATATGACAGTCTCTAGAGCACACGAAAAAATAAATATTATTTTTGCAACATGCTATATTTGCACTAACCATACATTCTAAACTAACTCAATTGGCAACTGACAAGTTATTTATTTGAAACATCAGTCTAAATATTAGTTGTGCCCTTGAAATATTGTTGCCGTTTTGACAAAACAAAACCTGAATTGAAAAAGGAATGATTTGAAGAAGGAAGTATTGTACAGATTTCAAAGACAGCTATTGACACTACAATATAAGTAGAAATGTATACATGCAAGGAAAAATTGAAATGCTTTATACTTTTAGTTAAAATAGCTAATTGTTAACTTTTTGCTTTATCAGAAAATTTAAAGAGCTAGGAAATTATTTCTAATTTGTCTTTATAATGTTTACTAAAGTGATGTTAGTCACTGACTTGTTTAATGGATTGTGAGTCATGTACAAGACGGACTACTGAATGTTATTTATGTTTACCTATGTTTGCTAAATTTCTTTTATTAGTACTGATTTAAAGCAAGGGAAAGAAAGGGAAGGGAAATCCCTGTTTTTGGTCAAGGGAGGAGAGGCTTAAGAATATTCTAACTGCCCCAAGAACTCTCTAAGATGCTCTAAATACTATTTGATTAATACTTACCTAAGGTAAGTCTTGATTACCATATAGGTACCTTCACATTCATTCTAGACCTGATGTGATTACCCATTCTGGAAGCAGGAGGTGCCTTATGCAGGATGGGAATTGTTAGGGTGATTATCGTTCAATCTTAGACTCTGCTTTGTAAATCTATAAATATGTAAAAGCACTGCACACTAGAATGTAGGGCACCTCTACTCTGAGTCAGGATACCACTGATAAGCCATGTCTTTTCATAAGTGTAAGATGAAGTTGGTGAGCTGAAGAGTGGGAAAGTAAAGGAAGACAGTACACCTACAGTAAATTCATATTTCATTGGTAATCACTCATTGTCTCCTGTAGAGTCCTTTTAGTCAAATTATTTTAGTAATAATCTATTTGTTGTTGGCTTATTTAGTGTATGCTCCTCTGTTGCATTTAATTTATCCAAAATGACATATCTGACATGTTTGGGATCTCTTAAGGGCAACTAAATATTGAATATTTTCTAAGTCAACATAATAATAGTTTACACTACTAACATTCCATCCTGATATATAAAATACTATAGAGCAATAATAGAATAATATAGAATTTCATATCTCTTTTAAGAAAATTCTCCATATAATAATTTAACATATGGAGCTCAGTTGATATTGTTGGTTAAAGGTATGAGTGATAATCCAATAGATCTATCTTTATCTATTGGATTAGGAATGACTTTCATTCCATGTTTAATGGGACATTCATATTTACTTGTATTTGATACTTTAGAATTAATGTTTTATAGAATTACTTTTTAAAGCATAACTAGAATTTTACCCTACTTATATTTAAAGAAGAAAGAACATTAAATTACACTCCCAAGTTTACACACATAAAAATAACATCCAATGTTATCAGAGAATATGGTATAACTACTATAATCAAAATAAAAAAGAAGCAAAAAGTTTCTTCCAAAAATAATTTGAAATGGATTTAACATTATCATTAAATACTAATGGCTTAAATAATGCAAATAAAAGATCAAACTTACTAAAATATTTAAATCTAAATAAGGCACAAGTAGTATTTCTCCAGGAAACACATTTTAAGACTAATGATAGCTTTATTTGGAACCCTAAGGACTATACAGTCTTAGCTCAATCCTCCTATAGAACAAAGACAAAAGGAGTATCAATTCTCTGGAAGAAAAACATAATCACTCCAAACGTTATTTATAAATATGAAGACAAAGAAGGTCTACTAGCATTTGTTATAATTAAATTTAATAACAGAAAATGGACCTTAGCTAATCTATATTGGTTCCAAGGAACTGGCACAGGAATGGTTAAAAAACACCTAGATTTTATTTCCAACAATTATATAGGAAATCTTATACTGGGAGGATACTTTAATTGTAACTTAGAAGCTTCTGAAACCACCAAGAAGTAATTTTGCATAGCAACTATTTCAAAATCCTTAAAAAATGGATTGATTCATTTTATTTAAGTGACACTTTTAAAGTAAAAGATGATAAATCCTTATTATTTTCCCATAAAGACCATAGATTTGGAACACAAACCAGAATAGACAAATTATTCGTATTTCAAGATTTACAAACAAAAATCCTCAACTTCTCAAAAGTTCCAAACCCCTTCTCAGAGCATGACTCTCTGATAATGAAGCTCCAAATAAAGTTTAAACCTTTAATCCTCTCAACTAGAATTCCATCATATATCATGAAAATTAAAGAATTCAGACCCTGGATGTTGTCAGAACTACAATTATTTCTTGAAATTAATAATACAACAGAAATCAGTAGAGTCATAGTTTGGGACTCATTAAAAGCGTATTTATTTGGTAAGACCCTTAGCTGGTACAAAAACAAAATTAGAGAGTGGGAATCGGAATCATTGGATTTGCAAACCAGACTCTTGGCAGTAAAATCTAAAAAAATTCTAACACACAAAACTTGTCTAGCCTTGGAAAAATTTTAAATAAACTCATTAGCCACCTCCCCCAGATATCTGTATAACTTATCTACAAGAATTAAAATACAATCTAAAGCAAATAACATTAGTAGTATATATCATGAAAAGAAAGGGAAAAGAGTATCAGATATAGGAGACATCCTTGAAGCATTTTGGTTCCATTATATGGAACACTTCATAAAAGAAGATTTAGATACCAACCAAATAAACTTAGATACAAACCTTATCAATATAAAAAAATTCCCGAAAACTTAAAACTATACCTACAAAAACCTATATCCTACAAAGAAATTGTTGACAAGATAAAAGAAAGTAAATCTAACAAAGCTCCAGGGATAGATGGTATAATTACGGAAATGTACAAACTCTTCCCTTCAACAGTAATCTCCCTTTTTCATAAAACTTTGCTAGAAGTCCAGTCAGAAGCAAAACTACCACCCTCATGGAAATATTCTCTCATAACACCAATTCTAAAAGATAATAAACCATCAGACCTTTGCACATCATACAGACCTATATCATTACTGAATAATGATTACAAAATATTCATGTCAGTCCTAGCTAACAGAATGAAAATCCCACTTTCAAAGACAATTAATAATGATCAAACTGGATTTTTATATAACAGGCACACACATGATAATATTAAAAGGATACTTACTCTTACAGATTATGTGAATAAAGAAGATAGAGAAACACTTGTAATCGGATTGGACATAGAAAAAGCCGTTGATTCCCTCAACTGGGAATATCTATTTAAAACTAGCATTATTTGGATTTCCTCCTCCCTTCATCGTATTACTAAAAAACATATATATTAATAACGTAGCCTACATTAAATTAGGTCCTTTCACCTCAGAATCTATCCATATAACTAAAAGTACTAAACAAGGATGTCCCCTTTCTCCTATTTTATTTGCTTTGGCTATAGAAATACTTGCAGAAATAATACGCAATAATCCAAGAATAAAAGGAATAGAAGTCTATGACCAATACATATCTAAAATAATGCTTTTTGCTTATAATATTTTATTAACCCAATCAGACTCCAGAGATTCATTAGGAGAGTTAGAAGAAATAATGGAGACATTTTATAACATTTCAGGTGTACACTTTAATAGATCAAAATCAAAATGTCTAGTTTTAAGTAAGAAGAAAGAACTACAAGTTACAGATAAATCCATCATTGGAAAACAAGAACTTACGCTAAATTATTTAGGAATAGTGTTATGCAAAAATATAAATGAAACAATATTAATAAATTATAAAAACATTATTGAAGCAATAAAAAATATATAGAAAAGTGGAACAAAATTATATTAACCTTTGAAGACAGATTCCAATTAAGAAAAATGGTCTTATTGCCAAAAATACTATAAGTAGCATTAGCAAGAGGGGAAAACATACTGGACCTGATCATCACCAACATGGAGACTCTATGCTCCAGACCAGAAGTGTATCCCTCACTGGTAAGATCAGACCATAAACTAATCTCACTGGATATTCACATCCCATCCCCACCCCCTGTTCAGAAAACCACAGTGAAAAACTTCTCTAAAGCGAATTTCACACCCCTCAAAACCGAGGTGGAATCCTTCAAAGCCCCCGGGCCTGTGGAAAATATGGCCCAGACCTCAGAATCCTTTATAAACGCATTCTATGAACACCTTCAGGAATGCATGGATCATGCAATCCCAAATAAAACCAAGACCCAATCCTCCAAAGGCAGACGTCCTGTCTGGTGGACCCCAGCCATAAACAAACTATACAATAGAAGGAGGAAGCTACTACATGATAGAGCAAAATCCCAAAAAAGGAAGGCATCTCTGATCAGTATTAGCAAAAAACTATGGGCACTCATAAAATTGTCTAAGGCTAGCTTCGAGAGAAAATTGCACAGGACACTAAGGATAATCACAAGGCTTTCTTTAGTTATGTTAGGAACCTGGGTGGGAATTCCCAGATATGCTCAGAATTAGTCCAAAATGACAAAAAATACACCAAACTCACAGACATTGCCAACATCCTAGCTGACAGGTTCAGCGCAAACTCCCCCCCCCACCAAAAGGGCAAATATCTATCCCAGCAGAGTGCTGCCCCCCCTGACATCTCAGATGCTCAGGCAAGAGCCGCCCTCTCCAAAGCAAAAAACACATCATCAGTGGGACCAGATGGTGTCCCGGGCTGCGTCCTATATGAACTCCAAAAAGAGCTAAACCCAAACATAAAACTACTGTTCAATCTCAGCCTTACTACAGGATATGTACCCAAAGAGTGGCGTACAGCAACAGTGGTCCCTCTCCACAAAGGTGGTGCCTCAACGGATCGTGGAAACTATCACCCCATAAGCCTGACTAGCTTGGTCTGCAAAGCTATGGAAAGGATCATCATGGACCTCATAAATAAAGATATTGGGGACCTACAGACACCAGATCCTATCCAGTTTGGCTTTGTTAAGGGCAGATCATGCCTCTTAAACCTGGTCGATTTCTTTGAAACAGTCACCAAGCCCATTGACGAGGGGAAGGTAGTCCACACAGCCTACCTGGACCTCGTAAAAGTCTTTGATACAATACCCCACTCGGGCATTATAGATAAGCTCACCAGCTTAAATATAAACCCCTATGTCACTAGATGGGTTGTAAATTGGCTCAAGGACAGAACCCACATGGTTAGAATTGCTGGAGCCATGTCAGACTCCAAACCAGTTACAAGTGGCATCCCACAAGGCTCAGTCCTGGGACCTCTCTTGTTCGGTATATATTTCTCGGAGGTACAGGCCAACACGGAAGGACTGTGGCTGACCAAGTTCGCAGATGACTGCAAACTGGGTGCCATATTCGACTCTCCAGCCAACACAAGCATCCTCCAAAAGGGCCTCATAGAAACAGACAACTGGTGCCAGAGCCATGGCCTCAAGCTAAATGCCAAAAAGTGTATAGTCATCCCCTTTGGCAAAAACAAAGTGCCCACAAATTACCACATAGGTGGTAATCCATTAAGTACAGAAGAAGTAATTAGGGACCTGTGGACCCAAGTTGATAGCAATCTCTCATTTGACAACCACGTGGCCAAAGTGGTTAGAAAAACATTTTATATAGCCCACCTAATCATGAAGGGATTCACATCTAGATCAGGGGATGTCATCATGCCTCTTTACTCATCCCTCATCAGGCCCATAATTGAGTACAATGCTCCTTTTGGGATGTACCTTACCAGACACCTGCAGCAACTGGAAAGACCCCAAAAATACTTCACCAAGAGGATCATCAAACAGATGCCATATGCTGCCCGGTTAAAGAAACTCCAGCTCTACTCAGTGAAATATCGCCTGCTCAGAGGCGATCTGTGCCTGACGTATAAAGCCATGTCCAACCTGGAATTAATGGACATGCTGCACCTCAGAAAATCCAAATCCCATTGAGCTATGCACTCGAGAGACTTGAACCTCAGCACTGAAATAAATAGGACATGCTGGAGGGACAGATTCATAACCCAGAGGCTCCCTTCACTCTGGAATAAAATCCCAGTCCAGGTTAGGCAGAGTCCCTCATTGACTCTCTTCAAGAGGAATCTTGATGAGTAGATGGGAGATCGTAGGTTTACCCCGGGTATCACTTCTGTGTCACTGTTAGACAGAGGCACAGTATACTAACCTCGAAAAAGGGCATAGCAAAATTAATTTAAAATGGGTGGTGAAAGCCAAACACACTCTGGATAGGCTTATAAATGCCCTTGGGCAGATAGCCTAGTATGAACCTATGAACCTATGGACCTATAATACAGTTAGTTCCTGAAAGATGCATTCTTAAAGAAATAAACTCATGTTTAATAAAATTTTTATGGTATCCCAAAGAGAATAGAATTGCTCTAACTCATCACATTAGACCCTGGAAACAAGGAGGATTGAACTTCCCAGAAATAGAAACATATATAAAAGCATCTGTGCTTAAAACTACAATAGACTGGATAAACCCAAATTATTTTGCCAACTGGAAAGAGTTAACAACGGCTATATTAACAAATTAATTTAATCTGTTAAAAAAAATTTTAATAGTAGACAAATCAAACAAACCCTGGTACATACTATGCATAAGTATGCAATATAATATTACAAAACCTTCTAAAACAACACTCATTAATCATTAAATCAATTCCTTTAGCAAACTTATCAATGCAAACAGATCTAAAACTTTGGTTTGACCTTTTAACCCCATTTACCATCACTAAGAACTTTTCTTACAAAATATATAGGGAAACAATAACCTCCTGGGAACAAAATAGATTCTTATGTTGGTTTCAATGTGTAAATAAATTAAATGTTTTAGATATACATATGATAAAAACTGCTTACAATATTCCATCACAGGACCAGTCAACCTTACAAAGCATTCTAATGTACACTCAAGATTTATGCAGATTAATTAATACTTCCTCATTTAAAGATATTCCAAAGCTAATACGTTTTCTGTATGAATTTATATATAATAGTTGTGAAAAGAAAAATTCCATTTCAAATCTATATAAAGAGTTAATAACATATAAAACAATTCCCAAATCATCATACTGGCTGTTCACAACAAAAGGTCTGTCATTGCAGTTAACAGAAATTAAAACTAACATCTTACTATTAGTTAATTACACCTCTAACACATAGTACTGGAAAATATTGTACTGGAAATACTTACATAGAGCATTTTTAACACCAGATAGAATTAAAAAGATCAATACTACTACAAATGTTCTTTGCTGGAGGTGTGAAAAGTCAAATAAAGCAGACTGGATTCATATTTTTTATGAATGTAATAAAATTAAATCATTTTGGAATGGAATCAATCATTTTTTTACAAGCTTTATTTAATGAATCCTTTACCTTAACTAAAGTATTGATAATTCTAAATGTAAATGAAGGTCCCTACCTGAATAAGACAAATACGTATTTGTTAAGGACAATACTTGCTATATCTAGGAAATGTATAACCAGAAGGTGGAATTCAAATACACCCCCAACCTTGGAAGAATTCTACACTTTACTGAAGACAACTGCATTGATGGAAATAAAAATCAAAGAACTACAAATCTATCGCAGGCCATAGTTAAATAATCCTTGGAAGAAAGTTATATCTTTGTTGGGCACTCTGCAATAATCAATATTGTATCTCTGATAACTGAAATATTGTATATAGTTGTTTAAAATGATATTTAAAAATATTATGCAAATGTTATTTTAATTGAAAATAAAAAATATATTTGAGGACAAAAAATAATGAGGAAGGATAATTATGCATTAAACTAGCTTAGAGGGACATAGTGCCATTTAATAAATGTTGGAAATGGTCACTCAAATGATTTCTGAAAGTGCCAAAGGTAACAAAATTAATGTGGTGTCTAGTAAATTTTGTATACTCATTAATCATTTTTGGCATGGCACATTAGACTATTTATGTTTTCCCTGATCTGTGGACTTTGTCCTAAAATCTTACAGCACTCTAGCAGTGTCACATCACTTTTATCAGTGTTCATCAGACCAGGAAAGAGTATGCTCTGTGTTCAGATATGTCTCACTTCAGATAAGCACATTCTGTACTGCTAGGTTTTTTTAGTACTGAAAGGGCTTGCATCAGTCAAAGATTTTCAGCTCAGTGTCCCAGGAGGCTGAATGTAAGATTTTTATGGACAAGTACTCATATTTCTTCTACCTCTTCCCATTCCAGTCTTTCCAGCATCAACATTAAACAGAGTGTTTGCTGATCTGTATGATCAAGATTAACTAAGCTTATAAGCAGAAAGGATATGCAATTACTTTTACGTGTCATATCTGGAAATCTGGAAGTTTATTAACTAATCTCCTTATGGTGATTTGCAATATCTACATGACTGGTAAGGGGGTGTTTGCAGCTATTTCTTTGGGTGCGGTAGGAAGTGATGGGGGGAGAAGTTTGAACTGAACTTGTCAGCCAGCAGTTTTTTATAGTTGCAGGCTGGGTGTAAGTGTTGCCATTTGTGATTAACTCGGCACCTGGGACTCATATTCAGAGAGCTCCATCATTTCTGTTCATATAGTCCAGTGACATACATCTTAGGTTGTTTGTGTCCACATGGACTATGATTGTATCATACTGATACTTGTGGTTTAAAGACCTAAGTGCATGCATGATATGATAGATCCTGTGGTTTAAAGACCTAAGTGCATGCACGATCTGATAGATCCTGTGGTTTAAAGACCTAAGTGCATGCATGACTTGATAGATCCTCTGGTTTAAAGACCTAAGTGCATGCATGATCTGATAGATCCTGACTCCAGACAGGAAGATCACTGTGGTCTTCTCCTTGTTTAGCCTGGTAAGTGGGATACCAGTATGTCTTACAATGGAATTTCCAATAACTAGAATGTTTGGCTGTGTGGTGTGTTGCCTTATGGTCTTGGAAGCAGGGCTACTATGATTTTTAGAGTTATGTGTTGTATGAGGTGCTGTCTTTTTTGAGTGTGAGCAGGGTCAATGAGGTATGTTTTTAGAAGGTTCTGGAGGTTTGGGTCGACTACAAGTGAGTACCTCTGCATATGTGGGTCTATGTGTTTGTTCCTTAGTGTTTATATTGACTGTTTTGCGTGCAACACTAACAACCTGGTTTGCATTTTATGTGTGATATGAGAGCTTGGCCAATATCTTTCAGTCATTGTATTTGTTGTTCCAAAATTAAATGGTTATCAATGAACATGAAATGGTTAATACACTGCCTCAGGATGTCCATATCCACCAGGCCAGAAAGAGAGATGACAGGGAAGCACCTAGCCATTATACCAGATCCTTAGAAGATGGGAAGGAGTTGGAGAGAGTCACTTAAAGGTCAAAGTAAGAGTTTTTAGTAGTATACTATCAGATGACCTGCAGTGGCACTACCCATTGCACAAACTGGCAGCTCTTTGAGAAGTCATGAACAGTGGGAGACTATGCAGAGTGTGTCCTATAGAGGATCTTAAACTGGAGAGGTTTGCTTAAATACAAGGCATGGAAAACTGCATTTGCACAAGCTTTTTATACATGCAGGATGAAAGACTTTTACGCAGTTAAGCTCTCAGACCAATCAGATAAACACACAATAAGCCTTCCACCAGCAGTTCCCAACTCAAATGGGGTTAATCAGCCCTCTGCTCCCACCAGAGTGCAATAAACCCCTCTTAATGGAAAATGAACTGGTTTTGAGCTCAAGTGCAGTAACAAATGCTATGCAACAAAAGGCAGAACTCCAGCACTATCAGAAATACTTGGAAATAAGCTCGTAAATCCTGCAAAATGTCAGAAATACTGAAAAAGTGCACAAACTTAGAACTACAAACACAGAAATCTTTGCAAAACTTAGAAATATTTTGATGAAGTCAGGAGAACTTTGGCAACTTCAAAACAGCTTTTGCAGTATCATATGAGGTTACAAAATATCAGAATACTGTTAAAAGAACCCAAGAGCAAGACAGAAACAAACAGATGGTGTTTCCTTAACAAGTACAGACTGAAAATCAGTGATAAATTCGACAAAATCAATAAATGCAGAACAAAAGTGTTAAATAGCATTGAGATAGATCAAGTGCAAACATATACTTACATCAACTTTGTAGGTCGAGATAGTTTTAGAAGTAATCCACGTCTTGTAGTCACAGGAGACCAAGCCAGGCACAGGGAACTTCTGAATAAATGAGCCATTATTGGAAAACATACTGCTTGGAATATCAAAGAAAACACTTCAGTATTAAATGTAATGCTCCAAATGTTACAACAATAGTTTATCTTTAATGAAACAGTGTAAGAGTCTTTTATTGCGTGTTCCTTCATGGAGATCTTTACTTGGGGAGTATGATAAATATCATATGGTAACCATTGTTGAAACAAAGTCAAAATAAAAGGTGGTAGATACTGCCAGTTTTAAAAACATTAGAATAAACAGACAATACAGTGTTAATTTTTGAAAAGCTGTGGTATCAGAATAACATGAAACTTAGCAAATTACTTAGATAAGGCAGCTATTATTTTAGTTTCATATGTATTGTGCCCTGTTTTTCTCCCGCATTCCAAACGCATGTAGCAGGTGGATTGGACACTATAAGATGGACATAGGTGCAAGTATGTGGTGTGGAAGAAATGCTGCAGCAAGGCTAGCCACCTGGTGGTGCAAACCTCGGCTCTAGATGATTGTCACTATTGAAGTGACACCCTGACTCCATGTGCAAAAATGGGAAAAAGGGGTTGTGGATGGATGTATTTTAGTACATGTAGCAGTAGATGATACAGTGGCAGAACATTGTCATTTTGGAGAATTAATGGGAAACAGGTTGAAGAGTTGGAGAAAATATTAGAGATTTACCAACAGTTATCCTGAAAAAGTGCATTTGAGCAGCGTATTGCACCAGCAACTAAGGTCATCATCTCTTAAATTTTAGATGACTAAAGACGATGATACTCAGCTGTTTGAGTCACACTATAATGTACATTATCAATTGGCATATAGGAAGTGAAAAGATTGTTACTTGCACAACTGGCAATAAAGGATGTTGGTATGCGCCCCTTTCCATTAACAGGAGCAGTTATAGTCTCACCTTACTACTGCCATCTTTTACCTTGTATGCGAGTGTATGATTGTGAGTCTGTCTATCTGTTATCTATCTATGTTTGCATGTATAATTGTAGATGGGGGGTAAACTTACTGTATATAGAGATAAATTTATACAGGTAAAGTATCTTCATGTGTATATTTAGGCATACAAATATATATGGGTCTGCTGTGAATACATAAAGATATACAGCAAATACATGTTATACAATCAATGCTATATATATATATATATATATGTGTGTGTGTGTGTGTGTGTGTGTGTGTGTGTGTGTGTGTGTGTGTGTGTGTGTGTGTGTGTGTAAAGCACATATCAACACACACATTGTTTATTTATGTTATTTATTTCCATACTGGCAACCAGGTAAGTAGTCTGGTCAACACAACTGTTTCAGCAATAGAAGGGTTTCCTTAGACCAAATGAAGGAGAATTACAGTAGTAACAATGCAGTACACTACTAAACCAATTATGTGCACTGTAACATAGTTTCAGTAAAATACATGCATTATAAGATAAGCAGAATATAAAGGATTGGTAGACATTTAAGAATGCCTTGAATTACAAGTCTATCAGCAAGACCTGCTGAGACTGTAGTTTTCAAACCACATGAATATAAACACAGATTATGTGTGTTATATACACACATATATACGTAAGTATTAAAATAGCTACTATAACTTACCAAAATCCAGGATCATCAATGGCATGAGACCTTAGTTGCAACCCAATCATCTTTCAAGGCTTATTAAAAAAAGTACCCCTGCAATTAATTACTTACTTACTGTAATATACTAGGAACAGTACTGAAAAGTATATGGGAAAAATGTATAGACTGCATTTGCCACAACATTCTAAAGCTAATCAGTGTAACTACACTGCAGTCAGACATTTGAGAATGGTATGAAACCTCAAAACATTTTATTGCAATACATGGAAGAAAAAAAGTAAGAAAATAAGTTCAGTAGAATTAATCAGTATTAGACAAGCCCCGGGATTCACGTATGCTCCGTGCAAGAAGATGCTCTTCTTGCACGGAGCATTCCGTGTCCATGTAGAGCAGCAGAGCCCCTTTAATATTAATGAAGGTGCACTGCTGCAGTGCTACACGGACATGGAGCTGTGTATGAGTGCAGGGGTGTGTGTTTGAGAGCAGAGCTCTCACAATATACACACCCCCTGCATGGACGTCTGCAGCAGCAAGATTGTTTTATCCGCGGACACTACGTTAATAAAAAAGAAAGAAAAGTTTGCACAAGCACATACACACACAAGTTCCCTAGTATGTAAGAAAATATGTAAACACTGTCCTATTTGTGCCCTCATCACCAAATGTTACCCCAGAATGTGTGCAGGGCAAACCAATGCAAAGCCTTTGTCAGTCCCCAATGTTCACACAGCCCTCCAGAGATAATGGTGCAGAAAGAATGACCATACCCCTAGCAAAATAATTAAAACACACATTAAATTTATTTTATATTAGTCTCCTTCTGCAATAAAGTATAAAGTGTAGCAACAAACTAAACAGCACTTCAAGGCCTTGAAGCCAGGACACCAGACACCATCATCACAAAACTTAACCACTAACCCATCACAGATGTAGCACATTGTGATGTTTTATTAAGATATCATGCACTCTGGTTACTTAGCATTAATGGAAAATAAATGTCAGTCCCCAGTCTCAAAACCAGGAGCCCATACACCATAGTCAAAGCACTTAACCACCAAGCTATGTGAAACATACAAATTTATTATGTTTCCCTAACATATTATGCAGTCTGGTTATTAAACATTAATGGAAATAAAACCATCAATCATACAGGAGCCCATACACCATAGTCAAAGCACCCTAACCACTAAGTCATTTGAGACATAGAATAGTATGATGTTTTACCAACTATATCATGCAGTCTGGTCATTTCAATTAATGGAAAAGAAATGTCAGCCCCAACTCTAGGGCCCCGTGCACCATAGTTAAAGCACATAACCACTAAGCTATTAAAGACATAGAATTGCATGATGTTTACCTAACATATCATGCAGTCTGGTTATTTAAATTAATGGAAAAAAATATGCCAGTCCGAGGACCCTATACACCATAGTCAAAGCACTCAACCACTAAGCCATTGGAGACATAAAATATCATGATGTTGTACCTACCATATCATGCAGTCTGGTTATTTAACCTTAATGGAAATAAAACTGTTACTCCAAAGTCATTAACCCAGGACCCTGTACGTCACAGTCACAGCCAAATACCAGTACACCATCTGAGCTGTACAAGTCACTGTTGCTCTTCCAAAGTTATCATGCAATACAGGTATACCACCACCATGTGAAAGGTCTGTAGAATCAATCATGTGTTGCATATAGATATATATATGGAAATGTAGGTACCTAAAATACATATGCACATATAAATATATGACTGAAGGTGTATATATATATATATATATATATATATATATATATATATATATATATATGTGTGTATGTATATATATATATATATATATATATATATATATATATATATATACATAGATACATATATATATTTCTAGATATATTGCAAAATATATATGTGTACTCATAATACATGCAGTGCATAACCCAGAACCATAACTATCAATGTCTAACTGTAAGAAATATGTACAAAATGTCTGTACAAAGTGGGAGAAATGGGGCACATATGTAGAAAATAGCTGTCAGAACTAACCAGTTGTACAGCAAAAGGGTGCATGTCAGCAGAACCGTCTGAAGGATATGTGGCTGGGAAATTACCTGTTATGTCATTATTCACTGACATAAATCCTGGGATCATCACAGTGATTTAGCAGACAAATACAAATAAACTGTGGAACTGAACCAATGTATGGGCCACATACCTGGACATGCGGCAAACAGCCTGGCAGTGGAGAGGTATGCCCAGAGCCCTTTACAAGCCAGACAAAGTGTGTGGACAAAGGCATGATAATACAGAGATATCCAAATAACGTGAGTAGATAAGCTGAGGAAGTTGTTGTACAAATATATCACTGCTAACATAGTTTGAGACAAATATCACAAGTCTAGGAAGCATGTCCTCTGTATAATGTAGTGGCCCCAGTCCTCACATCATCCCACTGATGTGTCAGGAATACACAACAGTGATGGTGACCACATATAAGGTATTGACCAGAAAGGGTACCATTCCTCACTCATGAATCATGGAAACACGCACTAAGCTAGGCATGAACACCTACATCACTAGTTGTGCTGCAAACTGGCTCACAGATAGAACCCACAGTGTGAAAGTAGCTGTCTCCAAGTTAGACTGGTGACCAGTCACAAGTGGAGTCCCACAAGATTGGGTCCTCTTCTGTTTGGTATCTACTACTCTGACGTCCAGGCCAACATGAAGGGACTGCAGCTGACAAAGTTTGCAGATGAATGCAAGTTTAGGGTTATATTTAACTCCCCGGGTGATGTTGGCATCATATAGAAATGCTTCAATGAGACCAACGACTGTTGTCAGAACCATGGCCTGAAGCTCAATGCCAAATAATGTGTTGTCATCCCCCTTGCTAAAATTACAGTTCCCTTGAAATACCATATTGATGGTAGTCCATAACAGCAACCTCTATTTTGACCACCACATTGCCACTGTGGTCAGAAAGTCCTGCTATGTGGCACATCTCATTACCAAGGGTTTTGCATCCAAGAAGTAAGAGGTCATTGTCTCCCTGTACTCTCCCATCATTAGGCCAGTCATCAAGTATAATGCCCATTTGGCACATTCCTCACTAGATACCTGCAACAGCTGGAGCGGGTGCAAATGTACGTCACAAAGAGGACCCTAGCCCTAAACACTTGTCCCATATGGACAGATTCAAACAAATCCGATCTCATATTGCCTACTTAGAGGTAATTGCAGCTTGACTTACAAAGCCATGTGTGACCCAGTTCTGTTAGACATTCTAGATCTAAAGAAATCCCAGTCCCTCCACACCACACACTCCAGAGACCACAACCTCATTACCACAATCAACAGCACATGCAGTAGGGACAGGGTCATAACCCAGAGACTGCCCATGCTATGGAATAGACTTCCCATACATGTCAAGCAGAGCACCTCACTGGCTCTCTTCAAGAGAAATCTAGATGAGTGGAGTGGAAATAGGAGATTCACCCTTGGGATCATTCCAGTGGCTCTACTCAACAGAGGCACTAGGAACTAAGGTTGGGTGGCATGATGCCAGGGTAATCCTATGGGCTAGACTTGTAAAGGGTCCAGGCCCATTAGCCTAGTACACACCTATGCCTTTCTCTTGCTACACACACACACACACACACACACACACACACACACACACATACATATATATATATATATATATATATATATATGATGGGAGCTATAGAAATATATATATATATATATATATATATATATATATATATATCGCTCCCAGTCCCCATTAAGGAAACCACCATAAAGAATGTCTCCAAAGCCAACTTCATGCTACATAAGACTGAAGTGGCTACCTTAATGACACCCATGCAGATGGTAAATAGAAGTATGACTGCTGAATATTACACCAATTTACTGTATGAACAGATACACAAGTGCATGGATCATGCCATCTCAAATAGAACCAAAATGCTCTCTGCCAAATAAAGGAAGCCGATCTGGTGGTCTCCGACATTAAGGAACTGTACAACAGAAGGATGAAACTGTTAAAATACTACAGTAAACCCCCATGATTGCAAGAACTCCCTTTTCATCCTCAGTAAGAAGCTGACATCCTTCATAACATCCACCAAAGCTACAAAAACAAGATTGCAACTGATTCTAAAGACATTCACAAAGCATTATATAGCTTTGTCAAGAATCTCAATGGCAACACTCAGATCTGCCCTGAGTTGCAGCACAATGGCAGTAAATATACAGAACTAACTGATATTGCCAACATCCTGGCAGATAGGGTTAGTGGTAGCTTCACCCCCCTCTCACCCACTAAAGGGCCCATCTCAATGCCAGAGGAATGTAAAGCCCCTGTAATCATGGCCACACAGGTAAAAAACACATCCTCCAAAGCCAAGAATATCACATTCATGGGACCAGACAACATCCCAGGCTATGTTCAGCACAAACCACAGAACTCACTGGTACCCCACCTAAGTACCGAGTTCAGTCATAGTCTCACTGCAGGCGTTGTGCCTACTGAATGGCACATAGCAATGGTTATCCCACACCACAAGGTGGGAGCCTCCAGAGACGCTGGGAACTGCTGCTCCATCAGCCTGAGAAGCCTGATCTGCAAGGCCATGGAGTGTATCAGCATTAAACTAATAAACAATGACATAGGTAACCTCTAAACTGTTGACTCCACCTGGTTTGGGTTTATGAAAGGTACATCACGTCTTCTACACCTGATTGGGTTTTTTGAAGTAGTCAGCAGGGCCAAGGACAAGGCCAAGGTCATTCATACGGCCTACCTAGACCTTGCCAAGGCCTTCAACAGCATCCCCCATGCTGGAATTACAGATAAACTCACTAAACTGGGCATACATACCAATGTCATGAGATGGGTTGCCACCTGGCTTACAGACAGACTCCACACTGTGAAAGTAGCAGACTCCAAATCTGGCTCCACACCAGTAACAAGTGGAGTGCAACACTGTGCAGTTCTAGGTCCTCTCCTGTTTGGCATCTACTTCTTTGAAGTTCAGGCTAACACAGAAAGTCTATGGCTGACAACATTTGCAGACGACTGCAGAGTAGGAGCCATTATTGAATCCTGTAAAGATGTGGATATTCTACAAAATGGCATCACTGACAAAGATGCCTGGTGTCAAAGCCATGGCATCAAACTTAACACCAAGTAATGCATTTCCATCCCCTTTGGGTAAAACTCTGTGCCCATGAACTACCACATAGCTGCTAGTACGTGTAACACTGAAAGTGTGACAGGAGACCTAGGGACACAGGTGGATAGTAGTCTCTCCTTTGATAACCACATTGCCACAGTACTCAGGGGAATCCTTTGATGTGACACATCACAACAGGTGTGTCATCCAGAACAAAGGAGAGCATTATTCCCTCTACTCATCCCACATTAGACCTATTATACAGTACAATGGCCTGTTTGGTATGTACCTCAAACGACATCTACAACTATTGGAAAGTACACAGACTTACCTCACAAATAGGATCACTGGCCTCAAACAGATGTCCAATGCAAGCTGCCTCAAAATACACCAGCTTTAAGACATTGCATATCATCTACTAAGAGCCAATCTCTGCCTAACATACACAGCCATGTCAAACCCAGAGCTGTTGGACATACTACACATAAAAAATCTCAGTCCCTCCAAAACATGTGCTCCAGGGAGCTAAACCTTGTCACCAGAATAGACAGAACATGCTAGAGGAATAGATTACTGTCCATAACACTTCCCATACTCTGGAACAAAGTACCCATGTATGTGAAACACAGCTCCTCATTAGCCCTCTTTAAGATAAATGACATTAGGATGGTAAATAGGAAACCCACCCTGTGAGTCACCTCTGTGTGTCTGCTTGACAGGGGCACTGGACATTATTTGTCTTGTGTGTTGAAAGCCAGGGAATCTTGTCGGCTAGGCTTATATAGGCCCTAGGGCCAATAGCCTAGTATCTACCTATGAACGTATGCACCTACATGTATATATATCTATCTATATATAAATATTTATATATATATATATATATATATATATATATATATATATATATGTATATATGTATATATATATAAATATATATATATATATATATATATATATATACACACACACACACACACACACACACACACACATATATATATCTATATATATATGTATATATATATATATATATATATATATATATATATATATATATATATATATATATATGTAGTCATATAACATGCAGTGCAGACACACCTCAGAATCATAGGTTGGAACCTAATATTCCTCAGGGTGCTTAAGAATGGGGAGTGTGAGTCTTGGGCCATGTTTGTGGACCTACAGCAAGCTATGATCTGTATTACTGTCTTAGCCAATGTTAGCTGCACCTAAAGTATCTCAGATGCATTATGTTGTGCTAAGTCTGGAGGTGTGTGCATCCATTATGAGTACTGAAACACGACCACCCTTGCAGCTGCAGTCCAACTTTGGGGCCACACAGGTGTAGAATGAGTGATAGCCTGGTAGCGCAGGTGTGCTTCCTGCTACCTTGAACCAGTTCCCTGTTACAGCACAAATGTTGATGTTCTCCAGTTTAAGGATTGCTTTGAGCGAGTGCATTTTTAAATGTAGAGCAGCATGATCCTCAGATTACATTTGTTTGCAGCTGTTACAGTGTTAATGTGGTCTGTAGAACACTGCCTAAAAGCCACTATAGGGGTAGCAAGAGCCTTGGCCAGTACCTGGAAGCCCAGGGGTGACAGATGCAGGACATCTGTAGCAAAGGATCACGGTCTGAAAAACAAGTCATCCCAGGTGCACAGATAGTGGAACCCCTTAATATGATACCAGAGATGTAGCCAATTGTTGAGAACAATCGTTTTCAGCTTGTACTGTGGTATCAGTCTGGGTGATGGTAGGATGCTGGTCAGGGCTAGGGTTATACCCGTCTGGGCTACATAGTTGGCGGGCTCCTCCATGTCTGTTTCCATATAGTCCAGGGAGGTACGTCTCAGGACATTCACACCCGCATGTACAATGACAGAGTCATATGTGCACCTGTTGTTGGTGGACCTCAGTGTGTGTGTTATGTGGCGGAGCCTAGTGCTAACAGCCAGTTGGCTGTCACATTTTCCTTTTTCAACCTAGTGAGTGGGACATAGGTTCATAGGTTCATAGGTTCATACTAGGCTATCTGCCCGAGGGCATTTACAAGCCTAGCCCATAGTTTTGTGGCTTACGCCACCCCTTTAGTATGGGGAACTATACCCATTATTTTGCTGTGCCTCTGTCGAGCAGTGACACTGAGGTAATCCCTGGGGTATATCTGCGATCTCCCATCCATTGGTCAAGATTTCTCTTGAACAAGGCCAGCGAGGTGCTCTGCCACACATATACCGGGATTTTATTCCACAGCATAGGGAGTCTTTGGGTGATGAATCTATCCCTCCAGCATGTCCTATTAATAGCCGTGTCGAGGTTTAAGTGTCCCGCCCTTGTGGCTCTGACGGATCTAGATTTTTTGAGATGAAGCATATTCATCAAATCTGGGTTTGACATGGCCTTGTATGCTAGGCAAAGGTCACCTCTGAGCAAGCGGTAAGCGACTGAATAGAGCTGGAGTTCTTTCAGTCGGGCAGCATAGGACAGATGTTTGAGACCCTTTATCCTTTTGGTGAGGAATTTTTGTGGCCTCTCCAGCTGCTGCAAGTGTCGGGTCAGATACATTCCGAATGGGGCATTGTACTCAATCATTGGTCTGATGAGTGATGAGTATAGGGAGACTATGACCTCCCTTGATCTAGATGAGAATCCCTTCATGATAAGGTGGGCAATGTAGAAGGTCTTCCTAACTACTTTAGCTACATGGATGTCGAATGACAGACTACTATCAACCTGGGTCCCCAGGTCCCTGATAACTTCTTCTGTGCTCAGTGGATTGCCACCTATTTGGTAGCTAGGGGTAACCTTGTTTTTCCCGAAGGGTATGACTATGCATTTTTTGGCATTTAACTTTAGGCCATGGCTCTGGCACCAGTTATCCGTTTCTGTGAGACCCTTCTGAAGGATATCTGTGTCAGATGTGTTTTCTACTATGGCGCCCAGTTTGCAGTCATCTGCAAAAGGGATGTTTTTTTCATACACACTTACCCCCCTTCACACACACTTGCCACCTGCTGGATTCAAACCCCTACCTAACTATGTTATGACACTAGAGATGGACACATTAGCAGAGCACCACTGTTCCTCACTATCAAGTCAACTATGCCTATTGTTTTGGCCATGCTGTTTTCCCTTAGGCACTTTGGTTGAGTGGCACACTGTTTATGAGACATATGTGTCTTGTGATTAGTGTTGTGTGGTGGTGGTGGAGTGCATGTCTGCCTTGGAGGTCTCTGCTGTTTGTGCAGCTTTTCATTGAGACCCTCCACAAAGGTGGGTGTGTTGTTTGTGTTTTTATATGAAGGCAATGCTGGTGTGTGTTCTGGAGGGCTATGTGTTTCATGTAGTGTGGTACAAGTGTTGGCCATCTCTTCTTGACCAAATATTCTGGTCTTAGCTGGGGAGTGCGTGGCTTCCAATTTGGATGTATAGGTGCATCTCTTGCGAGTCTGAGTGTAGAGAGGTAAGTGGTGAGGGTTGTCAGTGTACATGAAGCAGTTGCGACATTGCCTCACGATGGCCAAGTTCAGCAGGTTAAAAGGTGAAAGCACAGGGAACTGACCTGTAGACATGCCTGGAGGGGTGACCATTAATAATAATTACTGGAGTTGTTTCCTCATATAACACTTGGTGCTGTTACCATGTTTGTGTGATAAAATACTTGCTACAAGACGTCCGGTAAAGTGCTAAAGTAATACGCTATTGAAAGTGCAGGAGAGGAGAAAACTAGCATATCTAAGTGACACATTGAAGAGCAGACTTGGTCAACACTCAGAAGCTAACATACAGTCCTGGATACAGCAATTCTGTATCTGGACTAGACTAGTTACAGGAAAGGTAACTAATTAGCATTATTTTATTAGCCAAATGTCTGGTATATTATATGTGTCTCCATGTAGTGTAGCTGGTGTACAATGGATGTGTGAGTGCATGTTACATGTCCAACCACCCATGTATGCACATGTGTCCCATACAGTATACTCACACCCCTTGCTACTGTAATAACAGCACATATAGGCATGTTATGTACAGGAAATAATATACACCTGGCCTGCAACAAAATATACAGCCCTTGAACCTGTACAAAATAGTCAAAGCATATAACACTAAGCCATCTGAGCTGTACTATTTTATGATGTTCTCAACCTTAGCATGCAGTGCAGTTGGTTTATCATAGGGATGGAAGACTGTGGAATCAGTACTGATTTAGTTGTCAATAACTTGCAGCACTGTCAGAGCCAAGAGCATCTTAGTACAATTCTGGACCATGCCAAATGAAGTGAGGGGACCAGTCTATGGACATACAAACACATTGGTAATGATGCAAAGGGACCCATGCCACTGACATCTGCTGCCACCCCCTACACAGTACAACTAATAAGTACATGGTACACTGCTACAAAATAGGGATACATCATACACAATGGCCAGATATACTCTGACCTCTTAGCAATATAACTAAAATGACTGAGGATAGTAAAACAACAGATAACCAGCCATCAATACACACAAATGTTTTAATGTGTTTTGCCATCAAGTATTACAACATTACAAAACATAATTGCCTGAAATACAGGAAGCAATTGACACTTAATTACATATGTTCTTAAACAGCCTCCACTTACATTCCTCAGTTAACCCCCCCTAGGGGATATAGTATCAAATTATACAATGTCAATTGATTCTTCACATAACAATGGTTCTAAGTGTTTGATGAAACTGGGAAACAGACCTTTTCCAAAAAAGTACATTGCAACCCACCACAGTCCCCATGGTAAAATGTATGACAAGTAACAGCTATAGAACGTTTGTCCATGTAATAACTAATATCTCTCATATGTTCTAACAGACTGATTCTAAGCCATGTCCTACTATTCCACAGAACCACTTCTTGACTGTACAGGGTTCTACATGCTGTCCAGCCTTTGCACTCATATATATGGCCCCTACCTCCCTTAATGTGTCTTATTCCACAACAGGAATGTCAGCACTACATACTAATAGACCATACCTATCAACCTTCTACTGCATGACAACTGGACAAAGCCTGTTATATAAGTGGAGGTCAGAGGTCCAAACACAGGGCCATATTTGATATATTGTTGTTATACGCTGAAAAAGTTGCTGGTGTCACAGGGTTGGTTGCAACATCTCTATTCTGAGGGATATGAAGTCAGAAACACATATGGATGTTGCCATTTACTTGCAGCAATGATTGGAGTATGCCACTGATTTGCCAAGGACAACACCTGTCTGGGTAACACACAAAACATAGCAGGCAAACCTCTGGCCATTATGTGGATAGGCCTAAGGTTCAGAGCTATGCAGACACATTAGAATGACATCCATGCCAGAAGGAGCATGTACACACAAACCCTGTAAAACTAGCAGTATTCATACTATATAACAGCAGTACTCACATTTGGTCCTGTTAGTGTGCAACCTTCTGTGCCATTTAGTTGGCCTGTCTCCACAAGTCTTGTTGTAAGAGTTATTCCCACCTGCTGTGTGTAACACTCAGTAGCCATAGACCTCCAGGATGTGTTCCTCACAGCCAAGGCAAAAGGACAATGCCCACATTAAGTACTCAATTATAGGAGTATGTTGCCATGACATTGGTTAGTGGAAGAACTACCCAGATGCTCTGCATGCAATTAGCAAGTGGGAAACACCAACTGGTGCACAGGCCATCATCTGGTCAAGAGCATTACCTACAAAGGGCATGCAGATACCTATTCCAAACATATGTCTACCAGTACTCCACATTGGGAAACAGAAAGATGTGGAGCAACCTGCTGATACAACCCAGTGCAATGTGAAATAATAAAAAGGTATGTGAAGCAAGTCAGCATATAAGTGAATGTAGTATGTATTTTCTAATAATGGGAAATAAGATTTTGACAGATTTATGTCTGAGCGAGACTTTCTATAGCAATGACCTGCTAAACAGCACCTATGGCCATAGCATTTGCCTCTCTCTGCTGTGTCATGGGACACAGCTCAGGACCCTAGCTCACCCCAGGAAAGGACAGCTCACACATGACAAACACTGGAGTCTCTGTCAAACACTACTAACTGTGCTACTGCTAGGCCAGCTACATGGATATTGTACATATCCATATGCTACCTGTGAATATGAGTATGATACACATGTTTGTCTTGCAAATCTATGAATACTATATAGTGTGTATACACCTTCCATAGCCAAAGAACTAGCAGATTCCACACATGTGGATGGACAGGGATGCTCATAGGTGGACAGCTGCTCATCATGGCCCTGCCACAAGTGCCACAGCAGGTGTCACCAGACACATGGTTTGGACTGTCATGGAGGCACACGCACATGTCAAATCTAACACTGGACATATTCTCAGGGTCACAAATGAAACTCTTCATGCTATGTGTGGCAACATCCATGATCTTGGAGATGTCTACCGTTATTATGCTGAGGTCAGAGATAGACGGTTGGGTGAGATGGTGGCAATTGTCAACTGTGGGATGTTTGTGCCACAGCATGTGACAGGAGTTAGGCATCAGCCACATGGACGTAGGACAGCACATGTGCTGGGAGTACAATGGTGTAAAACTGTGAACCATGGCCACATTTGTCACTCAAACACAAACAGTCAGAATACTGATCTCACACACACAAACATACACACTTGGCACAACTGAGATTAGAAACACTACCTACCTAGGTCTTGTTATTCAAGTGCTCTGCATTTATTGCATATGCCGCAGAGAAAGTAGGGTGACGTGTGCTCCACAGTCCCTGTAAGGTGAACAACATCCACTGGCCTTGCACAGTATGGCAATGGGAAATGTCCTGGGTGAGAATGGCCAGGAAATACTCTCACCTACAGAAATATTCACAATGACCAACACAGATATAGCCATACACACATTTGCCACACCTGCGGTTAACAGCCCTGCCTATCTCATCACTCATTCCCTACTGTTACAGAGTTTTGGCACATAGCACATGCCTTATTGGGCTGAAGAGTGTCATCAGTTACCTGTATGGTCGATGGTGACAGCGGTCCTCATACAGAGAACATTAGGACTTGTACTGGGGGTACCATGGTGTAAACATATTACACCCAGCACCCCACCCACATTGCATATAGTACTCACTCATGCACATGATAATGCTATGACAAACCCACAATCACACATTTACCAGGAATGAAATGCAAACCTTTGCCTGCCTATGTAATTATTGCTATTACACTGATATGCATTTATTGCATGTGCCCCATAGCTAGTAGGGTGAAGATTGTCCCATGTCTCTCCTAAGGTGAGCAACATCATCATCCCTTGTAATGTTTGGCACTGTGCAGTGTATTTGGAGAATGGGGCCTCAGAATGCTGTCTCCTAAAAATATGCACACTCACACACACTTGCAAACACATACACACATACTCACATATGCCAGGACTCAGAAGGTAAGCCACATCTGTCTACTCATTGGTAGAACAGTGTTATGCTGGTACTGCAAGCTCAAAGTAGACCATAGGGTGAAGGGTGTTGCAAGGTACCTTTACAGTACAGTACAGCAGCAGCCCTTTCTCAGTATAGCACTGGGGGGGGGGGTGTAGTGGGTGGGACGGTCCTCATAGTATTTTCAACTACAAGTTTACAAACTCACTAGCACTGTTATGCTCAGTAATGCACACATACACATTTGTCAGTACTGAGGTCCATTGCTGCAGGTGTCCTTGGATGTGTACCAGGCTAATGTCCATTGAGATATGAGAAGAGTAGGGCATGTAAATACACTGGTATCATGGCACCTGACATTTGTCAGCATGCCATCTATCGACTACTGCCAATTGAGTGATCCCCAGTCTGACAGTTATATTTACCATCCACTCATCTGGATTTCTCTTGAAGAGGTCCATTGTGGTGCTTTGATTGACATGTATGCAACATATATCGCATAACTTGGCCATTGTCTGGGTTATAGACCTGTCCCCAAGCATGTTCTGTTGAATGTGGTAATGTGGTTGAGGTATTCATGGCATGTGGTGCATACAGATTGTGGTTTCCTAGCTGTGGCATTTGTAACACAGCTGAGCAGACATGGCATTGTCAGTCAAGCAGGGTTTGCCTGTAAGTAGCCAAGATGTGACCGGGAACACCTGGAGGTTTTGGGCTATATCCATATCAGACAGTTGTTTCATGCCTAGGGTCATACATGTCAGGTACACTTGCTGCCTACCCAGTTGTTGAAGGTATCTACTGAGTTACATGGTAAATGGGCCACTGGACCTGTTGATTGGCCTAATGAGCATGGAGTAGAGGGAGACATTCATCTCTTCATTCCTGGATGACACACCCTTAGTTATGCAATGTGCTACATGGAAGGACTTTTTGTCCACAGTGGCAGTGTGGTGGTCAGAAGAGAGGTTGCTGTCAAGCTGTGTTCACAGACCTCTTATAAGGACATTTGTTTCCACTGGAGTACCACCAATGTGGTCATTTGTGGACAACACATTGATTCAACAGGGGATTGGGACACATTTCTTGACATTGAGACTAAGGCCAGTGTTCTGACAACAGGTAGAGGTGTCAGTGGCAATTTTATGCAGGATGTTAACATACTGTGGGAATGTAAACAGACCCTCCAGTTAGCAGTTGTCTGCAAACATTGTTAATCACAGTTCATTCCCATTGGGCTGGATATCAGAGCCACACACAACACACAAGACTGGACACAGGACAAGAACCTGTGGTACTCCACACATGACTGTTTGGCAGTCTGCCACTACTCATGACTATTTGGCAGCCTGACATGTAGTCCACTCCTTTCACACTGTGAGATCCATCTGTGAGCTCATTTGTAGACCACTTATTGACATAGGGATTAATGAATAGATGAGTGTGTTTGCCTATGATTCCTGTTTGTGGAATTGTAGTACAGGACTACAAGGGCCGCATATCCTGTTTTGGACTCCATATTGTTCTATAGTAATATCACATGACAAACAACTTATAGGACTGAAGAGTGTCCACAGCTACTACAAAAGTGGGCCCTGTCCAGAGGCCATTTGGTAGTTTGCTGGGTGGACCATACAAAAGTGTAGCAAAACCCACCCCCCAATGGATATATCACAATGTTAATGGTGCAACCACAGAAAGACACACACACACACACACACACACACACACACACACACACACACACACACACACACTTGCCAGGACTGAGCTTCAAACCCCTACCTAACTAGTTTACTGCACTATAGTATTACACATTTATCAGACGTACCACAATGCTTATATATTTGAGAGCTGTCCAAAGGTATCTTTAAAGGTGAGTGACATCATCAGCAGTGATAAAGGAGGGGAAAGGGAAGTGTAACAAGTGCCAATGGGCTCAAAAGCATGTCTCTATAACTACAGACACTCTCACACAAATGCTTTTACATTTGCCAGGACTAAGATTAGAGGTCCTACCTAACTAGTTTACTGCACTATAGTATTACGTATTTATCAGACGTGCCACAAAGCTTATGTATTTGAGAGCTGTCCAAAGGTATCTTTAACAGTGAGTGACAACAGCAGCAGTGATAAAGGAGGAGAACGGGAAGTGTAGTAAGTCACAATGGGCTCAAAACCATGTCTCTATAATTACAGGCACTCTCATACAAACACACACACTTTTATATTTGCCAGGAGTGAGATTAGAACTCCTATCTAACTAGTTCACTGTATTATAGTATTACGCATTTATCAAACATGCCATGAAGCTTACATATTTGAGATCTGTCCAAAGGTATCTTTAACAGTGAGTGACATCAGCAGCAGTGATAAATGAGGGGAAAGGGAAGTGTAGTAAGTGTCAGTGGGCTCATGTTTCTATAACTACAGACACTCACATGCAAACACACACACTTTTACATTTGCCAGGACTGACATTAGAACTCTTACCTAACTAGTTTACTGCACTATAGTACTGCATATTTATTAGATGCTCCATGAAGCTTACATACTTGACAGCTGTCCAAAGGTATCTTTAACAGTAAATTACATCAGCAGCAGTGATAAAGTAAGGGAAAGGGAAATGTAGTAAGTGCCAATGGGCTCAGAATCATATCTCTATAACTCTCTTCCCCATGTGTAAGTGTGTGTATGTTTGAATTATTCTAGTATGTTGGCCTTAGATATGTGTGCGCATCACACAAAACAGATAGGGACTTACCACATATCTGCCACCTACAGCTGGCTGTGGGTTTTCCTGTCTAATGTGTGTGTGTGTAAAGACCAGTTTACATTTTGTTGTGTGTGCACAGATATCTGAAGATAACATATACCTATGTTCCACTGTGGTGTCAGACATGGACTTTATTTCTCTAAGTGTAGGGGCATGCCCAGTATGAGCTTCTGTATTGCATGTAGGGATCCATTCTCTAAGTGTGGGAGCATGTCCAGTATAACCTTCTATACTGCTTGTGGGAATCCATTCAAGGGAGTGTTGTATTCCAGTCCATTGTTTTGTGTGCTACAGCTATACCTAGCAAGCTATTTTTTCAGGATATCTGTAGATAGGTTGCCAGTATGGAGACACAATTGGTCCAAACATGGGGGGATACTGTGTGTGACTACGTTTCCCATTACTGTGTGTGTTGCTTGTGTAACATGTTCTGTTTTAGCATAGACTTTTGGACATATGTGCTGTTTTACAATGTAATGTATTGTGTCATCAACTACTGACAGATATCATTGTTTGCTCACAGTTGTTTACCAGGGGAAATACAAGAGCATTGCAGCAGAGACCAATATTGTGAGGCGATGGCTAGACATTGTGGCACAATCCTGCCATTCTGGAAGGGTGTCTACAGACAATTGAGTGATAGGTTTATGTAAATGGTCCAGCACCTTGGTGCTAAGCTGGCTGGGGCTCCCCTTCTTGTACATTTCACAACTTAACTGAATGGACATATCCTGCTGTGGGCATACCTCTCAGCTGTACAGATTTGGTCAGGTTATCCAAATGCAGGACTCAAATATCTGGTGGATTTCCATTCATGTTGTGGTTTACAAGCAAGTTTGTGGTTATGCATTCATGTGTTTGCAGTCAGGGGGAAGTATGAGCAGACATTTGAGTTTCTGACTTCACACTCTCCATGATATCCATGCATTTATGCCCCCCCCCCCATGATTCTATCCATTTACCAACAGTATGGTAGCAATATCTCAGATGTATTTCTATAGTTTGACCTTTATCACAGCAGTATTTATGTCTTGGTCCACAATTCTTGCACTAGGACATGGAGAGGCATGCTACTAGCATTTGTCAGCATGGCCTTGCATTTGTTTTCTGCTTAATGTGTTATGTTTTTAGTTAGGACCCTATGACATTCCGTATGATGGCACTATGGGTATAGCATATGATGGCACTATGGATGAGCCATGGGCATTTGCCAGAGGCCTATAGGCCACATGAGAGTGATGCAGGCCACTGCATTTTGTCACTCATACATTACCAGGCTGCAAACTAGTGGACTTCCCTGGGGTGACATGGGCAAGTGGGTGAGGTGTTCCTGGCAAACCTTCTAGTTCATAGTGATGCATCAGTCTGGATGTGTGCAGGGTGCTGCCTATGGCTAGGGACACACCTGCATGGGACATCATGTCAGCATGCTGCATCCTGTGTGTATTCCATAAAAGACATGCTGATTCTGACATCATTCCCAACAGCAAGGATATGACTGATGAAATTCCTGTGGCTGTTCTGGGAGGGTGGTGGACTGAGTGCATGTGTGCATGTGTGATATGGAAGCTTATGGCACCTGACTCACAGATATGACTGGGACCTTCTCCGTCTCCTGCCTTGTATGTGGACATCAGCAGTGTGTCATTACTTTTTAACTGTGGTTTATGTGGGCTGCCAGTGATTGGGCAGGCAACCAGTATTCCTTATTAGACAGACAACTAATGTGATGCTAACCTTTATATTTAATTCCAAAGGTATGTGCAGTTCATAGTTACTTTCTAGGCACTGCGTAGAGTTCTTCCACCTGTGTACTGTTTTTATGTATGGACCCCTGTTCAAAGCCTGTCCAACTTTCTGACAGTAACACATATTGACATCTGGACAATGAGTGTGTACAACTAGTAACATAGGTGTAGCTGAGAAGCAGATTGGTAGGGACTGCAGTTGTTGGAACATGGCCCTGTCAAACAGTACTGTACCTAGGCCACTGAGATACAACATCCAGGCCTACAAGCTGTCCACTTCCAGACAATATTAAACACTCACAAAAGATTGGCACACTGAATCCTGGATATAGTGGACATATACCAGTTATCATGTTGATTGGTACAGCTCAGGAAATCTGTGCTCCACTGATATTACTCTACAAACTTACATGTTACTGCCATTTATACATGGGGTTGGGGGGGGCACACCTGACAACTTAATACATTTTCACTGACTACACTGGTATTTCAGTTATAACTCTATTTGCTTCCATTTAGTATTGTATTGTGCCCTATCTTGCTGATTGGAGGCATATCAGTGGAGTACTCAAGTTAGATTGTAATGGCATGTATTTCAGTTTTAGACATCTTACTCTTCAGAACTATATTGCAACTACCAGACCTGTTGTGGTATGTCTGTGTAGGTCTGTAGGGGGGCTGTTCACCATTGCCAGCATTTGTGGAGCTTTGCCCAATTTTATTTCTGGTCATCTACACCTGTCCTGCTGAGTGAGGCTGGGGGGTGGAAATGGGAACGCTCATTCACATCCATGTGTGTGACCTGTGGACACCCGCAGTTAGTCAAGCCACCACATGTATTGCAGTGGGGGTTGTCACCCTGAGTACTACTGCCTTGTATGGGGACACCAGTATTGGTTATGGATTTTATGTTGTCCCATATAGATGTCAGCTATCTGCTGCTATCCCATTTGGCTGACCGATTCCCTTGCATGCTTGCATCCATAGCATAGACATAACAATCAGAATATAGTACTCCATTCAGTAATTGGTAGTAAGGGTGACATACCTTTATGCCTGGAGTGGTATTGAGGATGGTGCTGGAGGGCTGACTATGTAGGACACATGCAGTACACTCCCTATACATGGTAAAGTACAGATAGTGTCATGTTTCGTATCCCTTCTACTGTATGTGCGAGACTGGGAGAGGTATCATTCCCTGGGTCCCTACAGTGTCAGTGTATGTGCTGTGCATTGCCTCTTTGCCAAAGCATAGGCATACTGGGCATGCCTCTGTCTGCCTCTAGGGGCAGGCTCAGGAGGTTCCTCCTCCAAGTCCCTCTGTGCCTGTGGTGACCTTGGCAATGGTGGTGGGCTGTGTGCCACCTCCCCATGTTGTTCCTGCTGTGGCTGTTTCCACAGGATCATACTGTGTGGCATAGCACATACTGTGAACATTTGTCCACATGTAGCAGGAGTGTACTGCAAGGCCCCACTGGTTATGTCAAGGTAGCAGAACTGTGTCTTGTGCATCCCAAACACACACTCTATAATGATCCTGGTTTGTGCATGTGCCTCATTATGGCATTCTTGTTTGGAGGTGTATGCATTTCTGATGGGTGTCATCAGCCACAGCTCCACTGCATAGCCAGCATACCCTGCTAGATGGCCAATTGGGATGTCCCCCCTGGCAAACCCCTGATACAGCTGTGAGGAATTCTACATGTGTGAGTCATTATAGCTTCCAGGGCTGCCAGCACACACTTGCATGATCATGCCCTGGTCATCACACACAACCTGGCAGGTGATGGAAGGCAAGCACTTGTGGTTGGTGTAGACCCTATCCCACTCACTGGGTGGTGCTTTGAAGTGGATGTGCATGTGGTCTATGGCACCCCGTACCTGCGGGTATTCAGCTACACAGTGGAGGCTAATTGTGGGTTGCAGACTCCCATATTGTTGGTTTGTACAGCATTTCCCTTGTTTTTATACTTCCTTTGCCTTTTCTTTCTACCCTTCCTCTCCCAGCCTGTTGGGAATGTAAACAGCAAGATTTGTCCCTACCCTGCATGTGCAAGCTCTCTTCAGTTCATGGAGTATGAGTACACAGCCTCAGACACACACCCTCTCCTAGCTGTGCTTAGCTAAGCAGACACCAGGCAACAGGGCTCCAATGTGCTTCCAGCAAGCATGGCACACCCCTTTTCTTGTTCCTTGCTCCTCCTGTCTACACAATGGTGTTAGAGCACTTGCACGGTTAGTTGCAGTCTGACACTTAGAAATTTTCCCCTCCAACCTGTGATTCAGTATAACTCCCCTCATTTGCATAGGATTGACTGCTAATTCCTAGTAACTACACTCACACTGAGCCTTCCCCCTTAGAAACCCCTTTTCCCTAGTATTGCTTATGCATGCATGACATTGACTATAATGGCAAAGACATGAATTGTGTGATAAAGGTTTATTTCACCTTTTTTTGGTATTTTCGGCCTGATCCTATTAGAGTGCCGCTGCCCTATGCTTAAATGGCTGGAATTGGCAAAAAAAAGAAAAAACGTTATTATTTTATAATATTTTGTCTATTTTTCATGCCAATGGCCCTATATTTGGCTATTGGCCTGCCTAGCCCTTATAATACATGCTTTGGTATGAGCTGTCATGCCTCTATTTTGTAGTTTGCAGAAATATATTCAGCTACTAGCTGAATACATTTCTGCAGTCTACACTATTCCTGCATGGATGCCTGTCTGCTTCCTGGATCACTAATTCACCTCATTTGCATGTTTTTCACCAGCAGATGGGGTAATTAGCATACAGGAGCTGTGTCCTTGCAGGAATAGTGTAGGAGTGCTCATGCACATGCCGGGATCTCTATCCTAGATCGCTCAGTGGCCATATTGGCTGCAGCAGCAGCTCTTGCACTATTCTTGCACACTGTGCAGAGCTTGCTGAATCCTGGGGAAGGAGTTACTGTGTGATTTTTGAAGAAATCAACTAATGGGAAAATACTTTATTTGTAGATACTGGCCATAAAGTTGCCTGACAGTTTTAAAGAAAAGATGCAAAATATTTTATTCTTCTACAGTATTAAGAAATTTATCAGTCAAAAGGTTTCTTTGAAAGACGCAACTCTCCAAAGCAACCTTTTCCTCTGAAGTGAGGCAAAATCTGTGTGATCATTGAAGTACACCTACATAGGTACACACTCACTAAGCAACCTTAATGCAGAACATCTGAAAAATAATTACCAGTGGAGCAAAAAAGGCACGTAGCAACAAGTCTGAAATAAAAGATATGATTCCCTAGGCTTTAATAATTATTAGACCCAGTTTTGTAAAACAAGTACGTAGTGAAGTAGATATAATTTCACTCCCATAGAAGTTCTATGTCTGAGTGAGGCTAGATAGCAACTCTAGCTGAGAAAAACCCAGTCAATCAACTAATCTAGTTGCCTATGAGCTGGGGGAAGGAAATTATAAAAGGAGAAACTTCAATTGTAAACTCTTAGGACTTCCTATAAAAACCCACCCCTGGTGAAATTTGTGTAATCTGACCTGTCGTATGCTAACAAGGCAGTCTGAAAACCATGCTCTGGGTGACCATGTGATTTTCACAGCACTAAAATGTAAACAAATTCACATAGCAAAAATCTAAGATGGAAATATTAGCTCCTACACTTTGCTTTATTAGATACAGTTAGGAGACACTTATATCCTGTGTGCCTAACAAGGGAAAATATATATCTGTAATTATTTATTTATTATTTATTTTACATTTGTTGACCGGGTTTGTCCAACTGAACTAAGTAGCCCTTTTTCAGAGGAGGCCCGAGGAGAAAAGCTCTGCATGTTCTACAGATTATCATTTACAAAAATAAGTAAACAATCAACAACTGGTTGACAGAAAATATTCAAGGCAACATATACATGAAAAACAAGGATTTACTACAGTACACTAATCATTATGTCTGTCAGATTTAGAATCCTACATCATTCAGAAGGACTAACAATAGTTTTGTCACCAGACGTACAGAGGCAGGTCCATTGGCTTAACACGTATTCTTTAGTGGCTAGCCACTAAAGAATACCTGTTGAGGCAGGTCCATTGGCTTAACAGGTATTCTTTAGTGACTAGCTTGAATTGACTAAGTTGCTTGAGTCACCTGATCTCTACTGGGAGTTTGTTCCAGGCCTGGGAAGGATTATAACTATAGAGAATACATCCTTTCTTAGTTTTAGGTTTGTGAATTTGTAGCAGATCTAGGTTAGAGCTCCAGAAGGATCTATCAGGTGAATAGTGGGAGATTACAGATGATAGGGTAGGACAGTAAGAAGGATAAAGGATAGAGTGTATGATCTGGAGTTGAGGGAGAAGAAGCTGGTGAGGTAGTTCTAGCCAGTTAAGGTGTTTGAGTGAGAGACAGTGATGTAACTTGTAAGTTTGATGGGCTGCAAATTTGGCTATCTTGTTTTAGGTAGATTCAAGTTTGGCAAGGAGTGTGGAGTTGAGGCAATTAAGAATTTAAGAGCCATATAATAGACTGGATAGGAGGTAGGCATAAGAGAGAGTTACTTTAGCTTCAATGGTGAGAAACTTTTTGTTGCGGTAGGGGAGCCCTAGTATCTGATGAGTTTTCTTGATACAGTTGTTAAAGTGTACATCGAATTTAAATTGGTCATCAATGATGAAACCAAGGAGTTTAGTGCTAGCTTCCACCTCAATGTGTGCACTATTGAGGGACAGGATTGTGAAAGTGGATTTAATGGGGTTGTTGTTTTTAGGAAGAAAAAGTACTAGCTTAGTTTTTTGGGGTTAAGGATAAGTTGGTTATCAGAGAGCCAGTTTTCTACTGAGTTAAAGGAAATCTGTGTTGTAGAGATGAGTTCAGTGGGAGAGTCAGCAATAGTGATGACAGTAGAGTCATCAGCGTATTGGACCAGTGATAACTGAGGACAGGAAGAATAAAGAAGATTAACGAAGATGTTGAAAAGTAGTGGACCAAGGATGGAACCCGGACGGACACCCATTGTAACTTGGAGAGGCGGGGAGAGTGCAAATTGCTACTTCACTGCTTGAGATCTGTCAGTGAGGTAGATGGAAAACCATGTAACAGTAGTAGGGGAGAAGATAAGGTTGGTTAGTTTGTGCAGAAGGAGAGGGTGAGAGATGATGTCAAAAGCTTTAGAGAGATCTAAGAATAGTCAGGATAAAAGTTTGTTGTTATCTCTGGCAAGGGATATAGTATTAAAGAATTATAGTAGGGCAGTATTAGTACTATGCTTTGGTCTAAAGCCATGTTGAGTAGATGTGAGCAGATTTTCAGATAGTAGGTAGCGCATAACTTGTTTATGTATGCATTTTTCTAGAACTTTAGAGATAGGAGAGGGGATGGCAATTGGTCTAAAATTAGTGTTGTCTGAGGAGTTACCTCCTTTATGTATTGGTAGAGTGAAGAATTGTTTCCATATGGAAGGGAGTTTGGACTCTGAAATGAAGAGGTTGATTAAGATAGATATAGGAGAGTGAGAGAGTCAGCAGCTAACTGAAGGAAAAGGGAAGGAATGTTGTTGGTAGAAGCTGAGCAAGGTTTGAGTTTAGAGAGTAGGGATTTGATCTAGCTAGTGGGTACAGGTTTGAGGGAAAAATAATTTGATGAGAGTATAATGGGATTTGATACAGAGTGGTTTGAAATATTATTAAAGGTAGATGAGTTGACACTGGATTAAATAGTTTGGATATAGAGTCAATGAAATATGTGTTGAAGGTGGAGGCAGTATCTTTGGGATTCTTATCAGGACAAGGATTTGGGGAGCAGGGACTGCCAGGATGTAGTATGTGGTTTAATGAGTTCCAAAAAATTTTGGGATTAGATTTCAAGGCTGAGGGTGGATTATAGTAGAAATCTCCTTTTATCTTTATCTTTATTAATACACTTTTTGGTCTGATTTCTAAGTTCTTTCCATTTTAGCAAGTCTGCAGGGAGCTTTGTTTTGGTCCATGTTTTCCATGCTCTGTCTCTATTTTTCATTAGGATATTGTTGGAATTTGATAGCCATGGAGATATATTAGATTTAATATGGACTGTGCAAAGTGGAACAGATAAGTCAAGAATACTGAGAAAGGTGGAGTTGAAAGACAGAACTGTATCATCAAGGGGGAGTTGGGCAAGGACATTCCAGTTAATTTTAGAAAGAAGAGATTTAAAGGTGTCTGAGTGGAAGTTAGTAAGCTTGTGGCATGTGATAAATCTATGCTGTTTAGTAAAGTGAAGGATATATCTAAGTACTTTTATTGGGGAGTGATCACTTAGTGTGTTGGGAAGGGTTTCAGGATTGAGATATTTAGAGTGATGACAGACTAGAATTCAATTGATAAGGGTGCTGTGTGTATGAGAGTTGTTGGTATGGGTGACATCAGTGACAAGTTGAGTAAAGCCATACAAGTTAATGTGCAAGGAAGAATTTGGGGTACAGAGAGTTAACCAATTAATATTGACATCACCAAGAATAATGGTTTCATTAGGAATATGTTGAGAGAGGTATGAGAGTATGTTTTCCAGCAGGGGTAAGTTATCCTCCAGGGGAATGTAGATTGCTACTATTGTGATATTGGTATGGGTGTTAAGTACAAGGTCGGCTTTCAGTATTTCAGCAAGGGAAAGGATGAGATAGTTTTATTAAGAGTTGTTAGAGTAAGGTGGTTAAAGTAAACAATTGCAACTCCCCCACCCTTTTTCTTTTGGCTGTCAAGGTGCAGTGTACTATAACCAGGAGGGAGAAAGTCTTTGTCATGGTGTTGGGGTTTTAGCTAAGTTTCTGTTAGGGTGATGATATCAGGGGTGTGGCTTGAGATCCAAGCATGACGTTCACTAACGTTGTTTAATATACTTCTAGTGTTTATTGAGTAAAAGGAGATTTGTTTGTTTGGGTGGGGGCAGAGGCATATAGATTAGTGGGACTATAGTTATAGGTGGAGTTGTGTTGAGCGGGACCTGGATTGGGATGAATACCTCCTGCAAGTAGAAGAACATTAGGGTAGTAGTGGCAGTTATATTTGTATAAGTTAAAGATAAATATTTTGTTTTATTTTTAGGGAATGTGGTGTAGGTGGGGGGAATTTTGATTTTAGGAAGAGGAGTTTCAGTAGAAAAGATAGAAGCAAAAATAGCAAATGAATGATAAGGAGATGAGGTATTCCTAGTATGAGGTATTGTAGGAACTTTGGGAATAGGAGATGACTGGATATTAAGTGAAGGGAGAGTGTGAAGGAAGAGTAATGGAGGTAGTACAACAAAAAGGGTACTAGAGAAAGGCATGATTGGAAAGAGTACTGAGTGCTAAAGTACTGACATTGGTGATTGGGGAGTTAGTAGTAAGTTTAATTTGCAGGTAGGTATGTGAGAGTGTGTTGCTTAGGTGATGTTTGAGTAGGGGTAGGAGTAATGTGGGTAGTGGAAGGAGAAGTAATAGTTTGCAAGTGTAGTGTGGGAGAGGGGAGGGGTTATTTATGGTTTGTGTGGAGAACAGGAAGGGGAAGTAGGGTGCAGAGTGGGTGTTAATGGTTGGGTATAAAGGAAATGATATGGGGGAGGGTGGGAATGGGCGTGGGAGAAGAGCGAATGGAGTGGGGCTACACCCCAGGTGCAAGAAAGCTCAAAAAAAATCAGTAGCTGTTTGTCTATTAGCATATATTGCTAGCAAGCTCTTTAAGGATGAGTAGAGCTATGGGAATTGGGACTGAACTAAAGTTTTGTTTTGGAATAGTTTTAATCTTAGACTCTGGAGCTCACTTGCTTGGTTACAGAGGGAATAAGTATCTTATTTAATTAGTAGAGTATGTTGCTATGTAGTGGACTACTTGATTAAAGCTCTCTTGGTTTAATTTCCTAAGACAGGTTAGTACTGATTTCTGACTTCAAATTCTCTGTCTGTTATTATTTAGTTGCATATGCAAACTTGCCCAGATATCCTGGTATTTAGGAATAAGTTTGCTGCTGACACTGTGAAAAATGATCTTCTGTGTTAATTGTTGTGTCCTGAATCCTATAAAAGTGGCTTTTGAACAGTTAAGTAGCTATTTGGGATACCTTTGCTCATTTATCATGTTGGACTGAGGATTGTTTTAGCTTATTTTGGTTTGCTCTGACCTATAAGCTGCAATATTATGGCATTTTGGAAGACAATGGTGCAGTCTTTCTTTATTTCCTATGTAAATTTATTTAAAAATTGAAAGTTTCCACTTTTTTCTTTTATTGAAGATGCTCGTAAAGTTATAATCACAGTTACACATCCAGAAGTGATAGTAGATACTGATTTAATTACTGTATAAGCTATTCCAAAGCCCCACCTTTAGCAATGGGCCAGTGCCAAATGCTCAAGATCTCTTAAGAAGGACTTGGATCTCTGAAGCATAAGCATAGTTATAAAATTACTGAAAGACAGCAAGTTAAGAAATAATAGTCCAGTAAAATTCAGCAAGCCAAAGAAACATACCTCTGGGTAATCTAACTAGTTTATAAACTAAACAATATCTAAAACTGTCATTTATGGGGATTCTATTAAAAGGTTGACTTACAGAATGGCAGACAGGGCAGGTGTTATTATTCTGGGGGATGGCTGTCATATGGGTCTTTCACATATTTGATTCCTGGTGAATGTTGGAGACATGAGTTGCAGAGGTCTGTCAAGAATAGGGGAAGAGGAAGTGGGCATTGGCTGAGCTTATGGGGGGATCGCAGCAATGCAATATTTCAGCACAGCTTTATCACAGATTCATCCAGAGGATGTTCTGTGAACCATAGGGGAGATGGGGATAGTTGGAAATAGAGGGGTAGGTCATAAGATATAGCTCTCAGTTGAAGGTGATGGCTAGACCCCCTAGGATACTCTTAGGTTTTGTACTTGCCACAACTAACATTGGAGTAAGTCCAGGGAAAGGAGAAGCTGGTAGACTGAGTGATGGAAGTGGAGAACTGGGTAGAAAGGCTATAAGTTGATGCTGTGGAGTGACAAAAGCTAACAAAAATCATAGATAATGGTGCAAGAACAGTTACTATTTTATCAGAATAATCATGTTTAATGTTGACTCGTCCCTGATGTAGCCCTCTGCCTTTACAGTTAGCTCCATCAGTTCGGTTTTTACCTTGCAAACCCATCTTCCCTTGAAGTCAACACTCCCCTTTGACAGATTGCAGTATCACTTGTGGTAATTACTCATTGATGGGTCAAGTTACAGGTACCAGCTTTTTCTGAAATACTAGAAGACTGTTGTAATTCTTTGTTCATGTTTGTTAAGATTTTCCTATTCCATGTTACTCCTAGCTATTCTTCACTGATGTTACATCCGAACTTTGTGGCAAAACATAAAATCACAAAGATTGAAAACTAAGTCTATAGCCATTGTAATAATACAAAATAAGTGCACACAGTAAGTGTTGCCATGAAGAGATATTTTTTAGGCTTTGCTTTTAAGATTTTTTTTTATTTAGTTGCAGTTGTAAAGTTCACTAAGTAAACCAGGAAGACTGCTTCTTTGGTTCTGATACAAATGTAAGCTACATGAGTAACCATGCTGTCCACTGAGCCATCTGCTGCCCTCACTTCTCATGATGCTGCAATAGAATGAGTCATAACATAGTACTTACTGTGCATGTCACATGGCCTATACTGCCACCCATGTGATTCCGTCTGTGAACCAAACTGCTGACATGTCAGTGCCATGAATGTGAGGGCCTCTGCTCTTTTTCTGAGTATACAGTGCAGATTGTTTGTGAATTTGGTCACTAGATAATTATAGCAGAAGCACATGCCACAGACACACTTACTGATTCTGATTTTTGTTTGATGTAATGTATATATATAAAATGACTGATGCCTTTTCTATACTACAGTTATATTCTGAAGAAAAGTGGTTTTCAACTGTAACTTATACCGAGATTCAACTACCTTATCGTTTTTTCTGATTCTCAATGTAGGCATTTAGTATATTTTAAGATCAATAAACCAACATAATAAAACACTGCCAAATGGTTCATGAAAAGGAGGAAGTAAAAAAGTTTAATTCATAGGTAACTGCTTTCACAGCTGCTTCATCAGACCTTTAAAATACAAATGATTCCACGCATCTATAAAACCATCAATTAACAATAAGCCAATGATTAAGTAGCAGCAATTCGTCCCTTAAAGCAACACTTTAAAAAACATAAAAAATTAACTTATAAAATAAACTTATGAAATAAACATAATATATTCATATTAATATTAGACACATATAGAATAAATGTATATATATATATATATATATATATATATATATATATCACATACTGCAATATAAGAAAAATAAATAACCATAAATAAGGAGACCTATAAATACAATCAATTCCTAAATCCCTGGTCCCTTCAAAATCAGTCTGAGTGGCACCTTTTCCTTAAGCCCACTCCCTTAATCTGCTCTTAACCTAATCATCCATTTGACCTCCCTAGTTGCAGTGATGTTCCTTATATCACCAGCCCTGACACTTGGTAATATTCTATCAATAACCATAAAATTAAATGTATGTTGTGGACTAGTACTAGCAACATGTTTCAAAAGAGCATTGTTAACAGAACTACATTGTATGCTGTATAAATGCTCCCTGCTCCTATCCTTGAGAGTTTTGTCTGTTTTGCCAATGTAAAATGCTTGGCAAAGCAGGCGGTATGCAAGGTAAACTACAGGTGTAGTTGAGCATGTAGCTCCAATCTTGAAAACCAAACTTCCGCCCATTATCAGGGTGTTCAAAACTCTCACTGCTGTCCAAAAAACTACACTAATTGCATCTGCCACAGGGCATAATTCTTCTTCCCTCTTCACATATATCAGTTCTACCTTTATCTGGATAACACAAAAGTCTCTTCAAGTTTTTCTTTTTCTTATACAAAAAATGAGGAGCATCACCTACTATCTTTTTAATACTAGAAACAGATGTCAACATATTCCAGTGTTGCCTAACAATTCCTGTTATCATTCTGGTGTCTCTGGTAAAAGACAGTGGAACCGACATGTTGGTATAATTGATGTTCATAGAGAAAATCCTACCAGGGACTACCACAGGCTCTGAATAATAGGATTTAGCTACATCATTTCTCAAGGAAGGAATAGTACCTAGTATCTTCTCCACTTCTGTCTGACTATATATTCTGGCAGATAATCTCACTTGTAAATCAGATAACTCCGATTGAAAACCTATATCCAAGGCATTCAGCCTAGATGCCCATACTCCTTGTCCTTTAACTATGTTTTTAAACACATGGGGGGATGCATGCTATGTCGATGCAAAAGGAAGTTCCTATAACAGGGCTTCCTAAAAATACCTGTAATTAGTGAACCATTCATCTGTCTACTTAATAGCACATCTAAAAAGTCAGTCTGTGTATCAGAATAAACCAAAGAGAATCTCAAAAAGGATGTGGACGAATTCAGACTTTGGTGAAACTCAACCAATTTATTTATTCCACCTGTCCTAATGAAAAATAAATCATCCACAAACCAGTGGTAGAAGGGAACATGTTCTTGAAAACTAACTGTCGATGTCATATACTCTTCTTCCCACATAGCCATAACCATATTGGCATAGTTATTAGCACTGGATGTGCACATAGCCACACCATCTCTTTGTGTATAATAAACACCATCAAATACAAATACATTGTTCTCAGGAACAATGGTCATACACAGAGTAATTAACTCCAACAAAGCTTTTACCTGTTTATGTTTTCATTAGTTTTTCTGTACATTTAGGACATAATCTAATAATCTTTTTGTATAGATTATGGCTGTTTTATACTGCACTTTTTGTGTTATTTTCATTTAATAAATCATACAAACATATTTTAAATGGAGAAGTTCCTGTTGATTTCTGTCTGTTACATGTAAATAGTTTCAGCACATTTCCTGTCATGTTGCATTTATCTGCTGTTCCTGATTTACTTCTCTTTGTTGTTATTGTACTTTCTGGTTATAAAAAACATTAGTGATACTTTTAGAGGAAAAAAAAAACATGGCCAGAGGAGATCTACAGTGATCTTAAAATAGTACTTCAGTGGAATGCTGTAGGTACCCGAATGGCATTTGACAGGAATGGATCTAATTTGTGTTATTCTAAAAGGCAAGTACTAACAAAATAAAACGCAGAAAGTGTAAAGCAACTTAATTAACCCAACACATTGAATACATACACAGACCTTTGAAATTATGCCACTGCATTCCATTCATCTGGCTGTAAAAGGACATAGCCTGCATAGCCTATCCTTTAAATGCATTTATTTTTTATCTTTCCTCCTTTCTGTTTTGCATTCCATTGTCATTTTGCTATATTCTTCTTATCTGGCTGTAAAAGGATGTAGCCTTTGTAGTCTATCCTTTAAATGCATTTACATGTTTATCTTTCCTCCTTTCTCATTCCTTCTTTCTGCTTTTCCTTCTGTTGTCATACTGTGATGAAGGCCGCTCTTCATGCACTGCCCTCTATCTATGCAGGTAGCTCCATGCTGTTCATTTTTTTTGTTGGTTTATAACACACACACACACACACACACACACACACACACACACACACACACACACACACACACACACACACACACACACACACACACACACAAAGATACACAGACATATACTGCACGCCTACCTTACACCATAAAATAAAAAAAAAACGACTGGAGAACAGTAATCCAAACTTTAATGCTAGCACAAGAGATGACCTAGGTTTCGTCCCAACTTTTAGGACCTCATCAGAGCAATGACAAACCACACAACATTCCCTTAAATACACCCACCCATTATTCAATTCTTCCATTAAAACCAAAATCAATGAATGACATTAGTAAAAATTATTAAAATACAATGTTAAATACAATTACATATACATATTATAACAAATAAAAACATTTCATTGTGTCAAAACTTAATTACATACACTATTTTTTACCTAAAATATGCTTTAATTTTAATATGAGAACAATACTAACACCATCATTTATACCAGGAAAAGTCAAGGCATCTAACCTTAATTGCCATTTTAATTCGCAGATGTCTAAATGCACATCTAATGTCTTTCCCTGAATATCTTGATTGATCTGCTGAATTACACAAAATCTAAAACCATGTCCCAGATACTGCCCAATATGTCTAGCTAGGGCATTGGTAATTCTAACATGCTTAATATTCAATAAATGTTCATTTACTCTCTCCCTGAGGCATCTACAGGTTTTCCCTATATAAAATGCAGGGCATTCACCCCACTTTGCTAAATACACCACATTCCGACTATAACAATTAAAATGTCCCTGAATGGATATATGGCAATCTTGAACCCTAATACGATGCCCAGTTTCCATTATGTGCTTACAGGTACTACACCTTCTACATTTAAAATCTCCCAGTTGTCGACTGGTGCTAACAGTATTATTATAGAATGCCTTCTCAAGAATATCCTTGAATGATCTATTTCTTATGAAAACAACTTTAGGAGCTGCCCCCATCCTTTCATCTACATTTTTATCCAATCTTAACAGACCTCAATTCTTCTGAATTGTCTGTATAAACCATTCAGCATCCTGGTTGAAGGTAATGACAACATATAACCCCTCATTCCTTCCATCATGACATTTTGCACTTAGCACTTTTAGCCAAGTGTGGTGAATGCCCTGCATTTTATATAGGGAAAACCTGTAGATGCCTCATGGAGAGAGTAAATGAACATTTATTGGATATTAGGCATGTTAGAACTACCAATGCTCTGGCTAGACATATTGAGCAGTATCTGGGATATGGTTTTAGAGTTTGTGTAATTCAGCAGATCAATCAAGATATTCAGGGAAAGACATTAGATGTGCATTTAGACATCTGCAAATTAAAATGGCAATTATGGTTAGATGCCCTGACTTTTTGACATAAATGATAGTGTTAGTACTGCTCCCATATTAAAATTAAAGCATATTTTAGGTAGAAAATAGTGTATGTAATTAAGTTTTGACACAATGAAATGTTTTTAATTGTTATAATATGTATATGTAATTGTATTTAACATTGTATTTTAATAATTTTTACTAATGTCATTCATTGATTTTAGTTTTAATGGAATAATTGAATAATGGATGGATGTATTTAATGGAATGTTGTGTGGTTTGTCATTGTTCTGATGATGTCTTAAAGGTTAGGATGAAACCTAGGTCAACTCTTGCACTATCATTAAAGTTTGGATTACTGTTCTCCAGTCGTTTTTTTATTTTATGGTGTAGTAGTGTTTGGTTACCAGTTGGTGTGCTGGTTGTATCGACATGGAGAATTTGGAATCCAATACAGATATTATGGATTTATTGCACCAGATAAATCAGCCACTGGTGGAGCATACGGTGCAAATAAAATCTTTGGCAGACAAGCAGCAGCAGTCCGGTTATTCAAATAACTTGTTTGGAAGTTTGGGCTTTCCGCTCTCTCAACCCACCCAGAATAGGCAAGTAAAAGCATCTACTTATGAAAACAGGACTATGAATATGGTGAGCGATAATTCTAATGGGGGAAATCCTCCGTTGATAAGACAGTGCCATGTAATAAAGAACAATGGAAATGTAACAATTTTAATTTTCATATTGACATCAATGCTAAGGACAATGCCAAAGAACCTGTTAATATGTCTCTCATGGACCGTTTAAAATCCTTCGAAACCAAGTTGTTTAACATGAAAAAATTCTAGCTGGAAAACAGGTATTTGTTAAGGAACATAGAGTTGGGGTTGGTTCCACAGGGACTGCGGTTATGGAGATACCCCAATGGAGTTGAGAACAACATTGAAATGTTAAAATAAGTGCATGAACTGTTCAATGTTACTGGCATTGCTTTAATGGAAATTATGACTAAATATAACAGCCAAATGATAGAAGAGCATATGTGTGAATTGGAGCGTGAAAACGATTATATTCTTAACGATTTGCTGTTTGAACAATACCACACTAATTATAATAATGTATTGGTTAGTGTGGAAAACAGTTGCTGCACTATATTTGAAAGAAAACTTCATAAATTAAGGAGAGACACCGAGGAGTATTCTGGTAACAAAGTGTATCCACTTTCGGGAGATAATCGTGATAACTGTGGTAACCAAAGAGGCGTGACCAATGGTGGTGCGGAGCATGAACAGGAAATGCCATCACAACAAAATGATTGTAATATTCGGCAGACCGAGTCCCCTTTGAAGGAAGGGCTCAGGCACTCCAAGAGGTTGCGCAACAAAGGTCAGGATGGCTACAGTTTAAGAAAGAGAGAAAACAATTATTATATCGAACAGGGAGCTCGACCAAAAATGCGGAATTACCATCAGAGGACATACAATGTTTACCAGCCCAAACGGAGGTGAATTTATCTATTGATAGTTTGCTGCAAGTAAGTGTTTATTCCATTAATGACCCACTTATGGGCTGTGTCATTGACGAGTATATGCCCTTCAGTAAAATTGATGTAGTTAATGAGAATGGAATTAAAGAGGGTGTTAATGTGTGTGGGCGTATGGAAATAGCAATGGAAACTGACAATATTCAAGATACGTGTTCAAATGGCATTAATGATGTTATTTCGGATAATGGACATATGGATGGACAAGCATCTGGGCAAATGGAGGTGAATTTGTCAGTTGATAGTTTGTTACAATTAAGTGTTTATTCCATTAACAACTCACTTGGGGGCTGTGTCAATGATGAATTTTTGCCCACAGGTAAAATCAGTGCATTAAATGATAGTGGATGTAAAGAAGGTGATAACGCATGTGGGCGTATGACAATAGCCATGGGTACTGACAATATTCAAGATATGGGTATAAGTGACACTAATGAAGTTATTTTGGAAAATGAAATCATGGATGGACAAGCATCTGGGCATTTACTTAAGTTTTGTCAATCGAATGATAGATGTGTTCCAAGTGATTGCTTTAGTTTTGGAAAATTCATTGATGGTTTGCACAAAATGAGTAATTTTAAAATTTTAAGCAATCCTGTGGTTATTTTCAATACCCATGGAGATTATAAAGTGTGTGGAGTCTGCATGCTCTCCCTGTGGTTGTGTGGGTTTCCTCCAGGTGCTCCGGTTTCCTCCCACATCCCAAAGACTTACTGTAGGTAGATTGGATACTCTAAATTGGCCCTAGGCCTGAGTGCATGTGTGTGTGTGTCTTCTGTGGAAGGTTGGGCATTGGGCTGGCAAATCGACACCATAAAACTCCACTGCCAATCATGAGCAGATAGGTGATCCACTATGGCGACCCCTAACCAGGAAAAGACGAAAGAAGAAGAATTATTCTAAAATAGAGCTTGATGTGGAGCATCCTGATTTACTGTCCAAAGGGTTTCCATTTGTACCAGGAAGGGAAGGGACAGTGTCTGAAATGTTAATAGATCTTAAAATGTTTACCCGGAAAATGAATATCAAGTTGTGGTTTGCTGAAGCTGATAGTAGATATGAACGTAATGTATTAACTAAGCTTAGTAAATTTAATCCGCCTGTCAACCACATGATATCTATGTTTGAAAGAGCATGTGAATTGGATAGTAGGGAACATTTTAGAATGAACATTTATGATAATTTCAATAATATGACTGTGAAAGTAAATAGATTATTATTTGAACTGGCTAGTGATAAAGGAATATGAGCTATGAAACCCGAAAAAGGTAATGGTGCTATGGTCATGGACAAAAATGACTATATTGATACCATGTTGGGTTTGTTAATAGAGGATACCTATGAAGAAAGTAGTATCAATGAAATTTACATTGCATACTTGAAACTGGACTTGTCAATAGATGATTTATTATTTCAGGGGCAAATAAGTGAAACTGAACACAGTTATCTGGGAAATGATAACACTATGGTTAGTAACATCTTTGGTATACCAAAATTGCATAACGAATTAGATAACTTTATGTTTAGGCCCATAGTGGATGGCAAGCAGAGTAAAACATGTTTTATAAGCAAATATCTTGATTACCATTTGCAAAACCGGCTGGCAACATTTGCATACATCACCAAAGATTCATGGAATTTTTTGGAGAAATTGAATAATATAATTGCTACAGATAATACTATTTTGCTTATGGTGGATGTATGCAATTTATTTTCTGTTATTCCTCATGAGGTGGGACTAACTTGGTTGGAGTGTCAGCTGACTAAGACAGGCCTATATGATCAGGATCAGATTAATGTGTTTGTGACCATAATGGAATCAGTATTATGTAATAATTTTTTGTATTTTGAAGGACACTTTTACAAGCAGGTTACCAGAGTGGCTCTGGGGTCTGCATGTGCCCCCATTCATGCCAATTATGTTATGTCTTTCTGGGAGCAAGAGTACGTGTTCCCCAGTAAATTTAAAGGTTATATAAAACAATATATGTGCTTCCTGGATGACATTTTTATTGTATGGAAGGGTAATGTGGAAGGCTTGAGGCATTCCTGGATTTTTTTAATAATACTGCAGAATTATTTAAATTCACTTATGAATACAGTACCGAAAAGTTATCTTATTTGGATGTAAATCTGGAGATGGATAAAGAGCGGAAGTGTTTGAAATCCGGGATTTATAGAAAGGCTACATTTTCCAACTCCTATTTAGACTTCAGTAGTTGGCACCCTCACCATCAAAAAAGATCCATTGTTAAGGGTCAAATGGTGATGGCTGCAAGAATGGTAAATGATTATCAGGAGTTTATAAATTAAATGGAATTTATGATAAGGATGTTTACAAGAAGGAGGTACCCTGAGGTAGTACAGCTATTAAAGATGAAATTATTCACAAGTGAGAAGTGGGTGTATATAAGGCCATTTTGACTGGGGCATCAGTGGGAATAGCCGAAGAGATGTCGGAAGCTGAATCAAGTGCAAAATGTCATGATAGAAGGAATGAGGGGTTATATTTTGTCATTACCTTCAACCAGGATGCTGAATGGTTTATATAGACAATTTGGAAGAATTGGGGTCTGTTAAGATTGGATAAAAATGTAGATGAAAGGATGGGGGCAGCTGCTAAAGTTGTTTTCAGGAGAGATAGATCATTCAAGCATATTCTTGAGAAGGTGTCCTATAATAATACTGTTAGCACCAGTCGACAATTGGGAAATTTTAAATGTGGAAGGTGTAGTACCTGTAAGCACATAATGGAAACTGGGCATCATATTAGGGTTTAAGATTGCCACATATCTATTCAGGGACATTTTAATTGTTATAGTCGGAATGTGGTGTATTTAGCAAAGTGTGGTGAATGCCCTGCATTTTATATAGGGAAAACCTGCAGATGCCTCAGGGAGAGAGTAAATGAACATTTATTGGATATTAGGTATGTTAGAACTACCTATGCCCAGCCTAGACATATTGGGCAGTTTTCGGGACATGGTTTCAGATTTTGTGTAATTCAGCAGATCAATCAAGATATTCAGGGAAGGACATTAGATGTGCATTTAGACATCTGCGAATTAAAATGGCAATTAAGGTTAGATGCCCTGACTTTTCCTGGCATAAATGATAGTGTTAGCATTGCTTCCATATTAAAATTAAAGCATATTTTAGGTAGAAAATAGTGTATGTAATTAAGTTTTGACACAATGAAATGTTTTTAATTGTTATAATATGTATATGTAATTGCATTTAACATTGCAATTTAATAATTTTTACTAATGTCATTCATTGATTTTGGTTTTAATGGAATAATTGAATAATGGGTGGGTGTATTTAAAGGAATGTTGTGTGGTTTGCCATTGTTCTGGTGAGGTCCTAAAGGTTGGGATGAAACATAGGACAAATCTTGTGCTATCATTAAAGTTTGGATTACTGTTCTCCAGTCGTTTTTTTTATTTTATGGTGTAGTAGTGTTTGGCTTCCATGAACCATCCCTGTCTCTACCGTATGCCCCAATGTAGTACTAACTCACACACACACACACACACACACACACACACACACACACACACACACACACACACACACACACACACACACACACACACACACACACACACACACACACACACACACACACACACACACACACACACACACACACACACCTACCTTACATCATGTAGCACAGAGGGATTGGGATTTCTTTAGGTGTAGCATGTCCAACAGCTCTGGGTTTGACATAGCTTTATATGTTAGGCAGAGATCACCTCAGAGTAGGTGATATGCTACGGAGTAAAGCTGGATTTTTTTGAGGTGGTCAGTGTAGGGCATTTGTTTGAGGCCAGTAATCCTCTTTGTGAGGTACTTCTGTGGCCTTCCCAGCTGTTGCAGATTATCCTGAGATTGTCTTTATAAACCACATTTTTAAGATTTTATATGTATGTATATATATATATATATATATATATATATATATATATATATATAGGGTCTACTTCATTTCACACTGAAAGCTCATTTGACTGAAACTCAGTTGCCTGCACACAATTCACTGAAAGCTCATTTCACTGAAATCTCATTTGACTGAAACTCATTTTGTTGAAAGTTATATATTCCCCACTGTAGTAAGATCCTGAAGTTAGTATATAAAGTAAGGGGGTGGGGGGCACAGCTCCTCACATTTGGGGGTGTAGGGGGCGTAGCCCCTCACATAGTTTAGTTATATTTTGTCTTCAGGAAAGAGTTATTCATTGGACTTGTAAGTATACATATCTATAGTTTTAAACATTTAAAATAGGTGGGGGCTACCCCCTTACTTTATATACTAGCTCCAGGATCGCACTACAGTGGGGAAAAGGCCATATATAACTTTCAGTAAAATGAGCTTCAGTCAAATGAGTCTTCAGTCAAATGAGTTTTCAGTGAATTGTGTGCAGGCAACTGAGTTTCAGTGAAATGAGCTTTCAGTGAAATGAAGTAGACCCATACGTGTGTGTGTGTGTGTGTGTGTGTGTGTGTGTGTGTGTGTGTGTGTGTGTGTGTGTGTGTGTATTCTTCTGTTTTATAATTAATTTAGCTAATAATTTAGAGGAGCCTTGTACTGATTCAGAATATGTTGCTAGCACAATTCTCAATACTTTCATGCTTCAGCACCTGAGAAAGATATATCAAATGTTAGTCCTCATTTAAATATTTTATCTTGTCTTATATGTTACAGTCATACTTTTCAATAAATTCATGTTCTAAATTTGGAGTTTATCATTTATCTCTTGTTTTCTCTTCTCCTGTTCCTTTTTTTAAATATGACCTTATTAATTAAAAGGACTCGTATTAAGAATTTAAAAGCTGTCCATTTCATATCTGTCTTGACACTAGCTATGTAAATATTTTGGAGAAAGTAATTTAGAATAACTTATTTGATATATCTTGGTACCCTGGCAATTTTGGGTTCAATGTCCAACTACTGTAAAATGATTGCTGGGTGGAATTTATATCAGCTTTTATGTAAAGAAGAATTTTTGAGAAGTATGAGTCCTATTATAAATTCAATGATATTCCTAAGAAGGGTAGCACATCAGAGTTTTAAGGAATTATTCTAAGGTAAACTTCTTGCTTTTAATACCCTAAATAAATTTCAGCCCAATACCCCAAACCCTGAGAACACTGTTTTTATGCAGAATTTTTCATGGAAACTCTGTGCAATCATGTTAGTGGCTGCATAGAGACACATGTACCTATATTTAATAAACACAAGACAGACAAAACACAAGCCATCATGGTGGAATCCCAACATCAATAGGTTGTGTAACAGAAAGAAGAAAATTGTGTCAGAAATTAGAATGTGCACTGCCCAGCAAGGTGAAAACTCACTCATCTGCTAATTAAATCTACCATATCCAAATCTGAGGTAAAACTAGCCTCCCAGGTCAAGGACAGTCACATGGCATTCTTTTACTATGCCCTCACCCTCAAAGGCAGTGGACAATAATGTGCAAAACTAATTATAAATGGAGTCACCTGTACCATGCAAAGGCTATAGCAAATCAGCTGGCTGAAAAATGTAGCTCCAGTTTTAACCCCCTCTACCCACAGACACCCCCCCAGGAAATGCTGCCAATCATAACTCCTTCAGCTATCACTAGAGACCAGGTCCTAAATGCATTATCCAAGGCCAAGAACTTTGCAACAATGGGCCCTAATAATATCATAGGATGCCTCCTTAATAACATGAAACATGACCTGTAATGACCACTAGAATCATAATTTAACAATAGCTTCCAGGCAAGCTATATACCAGGTGAATGCAGGACTGCAAATGTCATTCCTCTGCACAAGGACAAACCATCTACAGACGCAGTTAATTACAGACCCATAAATCTGACTAGTCCCCTATGCAAAGCCATGGAATTGAAAGGCAATGACATAGGAAACTTTCAGACACTGGGTCTAACCCAGTTTGTTTAGTAATTGAAGGTTTTGCCTACTCAAGCTAATAGACTTCTTTGATAAGGTCACCATAGCAATGGACAGAGACAAAACAGTGCATACTGCCTACCTTGACCTGGTCAAATCATTCAACACAATACCCCATTCAGGCATTATAGACAAACTCACAAAATTGGGTATAAATCCTTGTGTCACCTGCTTGATAGCCAGTGGACCAAAGAAGTTAGGATAGGGATGTCTACCTCCACAAAGAGGTCAGTTACTATTGGATTCCCTCAAGGACCGGTACTGTAGCCACTCCTTTTTGGCATCTGCTTCTCTAAAGTCAAGATCAATATCAAGGGCCTCTGGCAGATGATTGCAAACTAGGTGCAGTCATATAATTCCCCAAAGAGACAAATACCCTCAAGAAAGGCCTGACACAGAGTATTAATTAGTACCAGAGCTGCATTCTAAAACACAATGCTAAGAAATGCATAATAGTATCCTTTGGGAACATTGCTACCCTTGGAAACAACCATATCGATACTACATTCCTAAGATTATACCCAGTGGTCAAGGATTTGTGAACACATGTAGACAGTAATCTGGCCCTTGACTATTATGTGTCTTGTAGTAAAGAAATCATTCTGTGTTGTTCAGATTATAAGCAGGAGTATAGCATTCAGGTACATGGATGTCATTGTTCCACTGTACTCATCCCTCATCAATCTAATCAAGTATGTACCTGACCCAGCATATGCAACAACTGGTGCATCCACAGAGGTTCCGCATAAAAAGAATACCATGAGCAAATAACGTACTACATGGACTGCCTTAAAGCCCCATCCCTGCACTCGGTCATACATGATCAAGGCCTGGCATACAAAGCATAGTCTTATCGTACTATGATAGACCTGTTGCACATCCACAAAAGAAACATCAGAATTAGCCAGTCTTGGGACCTTAACCTCATCTGCAACATAAACAGGATATTTTGAAGGGGCAGGTATGTGTCTCAGAAACTGCACAGAGACTACCCCTTCTCTGGAACAGAGTTCTTCCATAGACCTTGTTTATTTGTTGGTACAAATTTAGGTCCCTAGTACAAGTGTTTCTAGAGCCACATGGATAAATGGATTGAAATCGGAAATTTACACTTGGTCTGGCACCTATATCTCGAGTGGACAGAGACATCCCAATTATCAAAACTAGCCTTACAAGTAGTCAAAGTAGTATTTTGCATGACCTGTATTGGTAACTTATTCCATATGCTGGGAATATGTTGAGCTGGGAAACTATCAATCCAGTGAGCCGTGTTTATTTGTTGTTATAAATTAAGGTCAGTAATGCAGGTGTCTATACAGCCACTGGTTATGCCCCCCAGCCATCCTTACTCATGTGCTAACACTAAACCCAGCCATACATATTAATTAAAAAAAAAAACCTTTCCTAACAACTTCACAACATGTGTGGTACTACTATTATGTATTTTTTATTTTTTGCTTTAATTTACTGATTGGAAAAAGAGAATACATGATACGTGTTCTCCTTTTCTGAAAAGTATAATGCCATTGTATTTAGTGATTGATAGGCCTTATAACATATTATATGAATAGATTTATCGTTATTTATGTATTTAGGTTTTTTTTTTTTTTTTTTTTTTTTTTTTTTTTTTACCAATAGACTGTATAGCTCAGGTGAAGAAATTCACAAAAAAGAAAACAAAACAAATTCACAAACATGGAGTAATCACAGAGTTTCTTATTAGACAGATAGTCAGAAACAGAAACAGTGAGTGACGTATCTCAGCAAATGAAAATCAAACCAATCAATTTACAGTAATATCAAAAACACACAGCATAGATTTTAGTAGTCAGAGTTGTAAACCAACACACTATTACAGCAAATGTGGAAATAGAGAGCCAGTAGTATGAGCAACCTGTTCACCTACATTACTAGCAATTGCTCTCAAGTAATCAAGTGTTCTGTCATTTCAGTCATTCAGTGTTATCCTCTGCAAGTTCTGTTCCTTTGAAACATAGCTGCCCATTTTTGGTGATGGAGATAGTTCTTCAGCCTAGCATCTCCTGGAATCATTAGTCCTTTTCTATTCATTTGTCAGAAAATTCAAAACAATGAAAATGTCCACAAAATACCTGACAAGTACTGCCTATAAGCTACAGTGCCAGCCTTCAATGAATTGCTATGTTCAGTCAACTAATATTGGAGAAAGTCAAACACTGTCTGAAATATGATTGGAAATATAGGTAGAAACCAGGATGTCTTTCCATAGCACATGCAAAATTGTCATCATTTTTTTGTACATATAAGTGCCCTTAAATTAATGCAGAAAAGGTTATCACAACTGAGAAGCATGTTAGAGCTCCTGGCATGCACTTCCCACTACCAGTTCCTGCAGATATACCAATGCCATAATGTATTTGACATTATGCTGAAGGACTTTGCCATTTCCACACCTTGTGACATGACACAATGGCTGCATTTTTTTCCACATGATTTCAGTGAAACGGAAGAAATATCCCTCATAACTGCTGCAGAAGTGAAGGTTATCACCATACTTTGTATCACTGCAGACACTAGCATGTTTTACATCTGTTTCAAGAACATATTCATAAATCATTGGCGTTTCCCCATTCAGGCATTATAGACAAACTCACAAACTGGGTATAAATCCTTGTGTCACCTGCTTGATAGCCAGTGGACCAAAGAAGTTAGGATAGGGATGTCTACCTCCACAAAGAGGTCAGTTACTATTGGATTCCCTCAAGGACCGGTACTGTAGCCACTCCTTTTGGCATCTGCTTCTCTAAAGTCAAGATCAATATCAAGGGCCTCTGGCAGATGATTGCAAACTAGGTGCAGTCATATAATTCCCCAAAGAGACAAATACCCTCAAGAAAGGCCTGACACAGAGTATTAATTAGTACCAGAGCTGCATTCTAAAACACAATGCTAAGAAATGCATAATAGTATCCTTTGGGAACATTGCTACCCTTGGAAACAACCATATCGATACTACATTCCTAAGATTATACCCAGTGGTCAAGGATTTGTGAACACATGTAGACAGTAATCTGGCCCTTGACTATTATGTGTCTTCGGTAGTAAAGAAATCATTCTGTGTTGTTCAGATTATAAGCAGGAGTATAGCATTCAGGTACATGGATGTCATTGTTCCACTGTACTCATCCCTCATCAATCTAATCAAGTATGTACCTGACCCAGCATATGCAACAACTGGTGCATCCACAGAGGTTCCGCATAAAAAGAATACCATGAGCAAATAACGTACTACATGGACTGCCTTAAGCCCCATCCCTGCACTCGGTCATACATGATCAAGGCCTGGCATACAAAGCATAGTCTTATCGTACTATGATAGACCTGTTGCACATCCACAAAAGAAACATCAGAATTAGCCAGTCTTGGGACCTTAACCTCATCTGCAACATAAACAGGATATTTTGAAGGGGCAGGTATGTGTCTCAGAAACTGCACAGAGACTACCCCTTCTCTGGAACAGAGTTCTTCCATAAACCTTGTTTATTTGTTGGTACAAATTTAGGTCCCTAGTACAAGTGTTTCTAGAGCCACATGGATAAATGGATTGAAATCGGAAATTTACACTTGGTCTGGCACCTATATCTCGAGTGGACAGAGACATCCCAGTTATCAAAACTAGCCTTACAAGTAGTCAAAGTAGTATTTTGCATGACCTGTATTGGTAACTTATTCCATATGCTGGGAATATGTTAAGCTGGGAAACTATCAATCCAGTGAGCCGTGTTTATTTGTTGTTATAAATTAAGGTCAGTAATGCAGGTGTCTATACAGCCACTGGTTATGCCCCCCAGCCATCCTTACTCATGTGCTAACACTAAACCCAGCCATACATATTAATTAAAAAAAAAAACCTTTCCTAACAACTTCACAACATGTGTGGTACTACTATTATGTATTTTTTATTTTTTGCTTTAATTTACTGATTGGAAAAAGAGAATACATGATACGTGTTCTCCTTTTCTGAAAAGTATAATGCCATTGTATTTAGTGATTGATAGGCCTTATAACATATTATATGAATAGATTTATCGTTATTTATGTATTTAGGTTTTTTTAGTTCAGGTGAAGAAATTCACAAAAAAGAAAACAAAACAAATTCACAAACATGGAGTAATCACAGAGTTTCTTATTAGACAGATAGTCAGAAACAGAAACAGTGAGTGACGTATCTCAGCAAATGAAAATCAAACCAATCAATTTACAGTAATATCAAAAACACACAGCATAGATTTTAGTAGTCAGAGTTGTAAACCAACACACTATTACAGCAAATGTGGAAATAGAGAGCCAGTAGTATGAGCAACCTGTTCACCTACATTACTAGCAATTGCTCTCAAGTAATCAAGTGTTCTGTCATTTCAGTCATTCAGTGTTATCCTCTGCAAGTTCTGTTCCTTTGAAACATAGCTGCCCATTTTTGGTGATGGAGATAGTTCTTCAGCCTAGCATCTCCTGGAATCATTAGTCCTTTTCTATTCATTTGTCAGAAAATTCAAAACAATGAAAATGTCCACAAAATACCTGACAAGTACTGCCTATAAGCTACAGTGCCAGCCTTCAATGAATTGCTATGTTCAGTCAACTAATATTGGAGAAAGTCAAACACTGTCTGAAATATGATTGGAAATATAGGTAGAAACCAGGATGTCTTTCCATAGCACATGCAAAATTGTCATCATTTTTTTGTACATATAAGTGCCCTTAAATTAATGCAGAAAAGGTTATCACAACTGAGAAGCATGTTAGAGCTCCTGGCATGCACTTCCCACTACCAGTTCCTGCAGATATACCAATGCCATAATGTATTTGACATTATGCTGAAGGACTTTGCCATTTCCACACCTTGTGACATGACACAATGGCTGCATTTTTTTCCACATGATTTCAGTGAAACGGAAGAAATATCCCTCATAACTGCTGCAGAAGTGAAGGTTATCACCATACTTTGTATCACTGCAGGCGCTAGCATGTTTTACATCTGTTTCAAGAACATATTCATAAATCATTGGCGTTTCCATAACATTAACTCAGAGAACATTTAAGCACTTTTTGCAGCCATAACTGTACATCAAAAAGCAATGGTATACCTTTGCATAACACAAAGGCATCCCATTTAG